>NC_040022.1:27803593-27939524 GCF_000972845.2 Larimichthys crocea | reverse complement strand
AACAGTCAAAGTGTTAAATCTCGTGTCTTCTCTCTTTGTTTTTACTGTCATTAGGACCACATTTCCTGTACTACAGTATATAAGAAGTGTGTGTGTGATGTTCAGTAAACGAAGCATTTCCTCTTTAATTTGAAAAACACTAACATTTAAACATGATGTTTTAATTTGTTGACAAGTCATCAGAAAGGTTTTTATCATCATCATCTATGTTGGGAATATAAAAAAGCCAACCAATGCTGTCATACCTGCTCCAGGTGCTGCTTGGTGCAATACTTGTGCAGGATGGTGATGACTGGTAGGTGATTAGAGCATTACCATGGCAACTGTCATCAGGTAGGACAACACACACTACTTTGACCCAGCCTTTATTGGAACTGGAATGTCAAATTCAGGACTTCCCGTGTTACTCATACATACAGGAGATTGATCAGAGAGATGATACTGGTATTATTATTTTTTTGCATAAGGATCGGTGTTATAGAATCTTGAGAAAATATGCAGATTATAATGGGGAAAGTTTACAAGACTACAAGCCTAAGCATGTGAAAGAATAGTCTTCCTGATTGAGCTTCTACTTCTACTGAGCTGGTAGAGCTTCATTATAACTGACAAATTCATTTGGCATTACAAATTACAACACTGTCAAGACTAAAATCTATTAAAACAGTGAAAACTGAGTAGGTTATTTTAGGACCTGCCCACAGTGCTTTGTCACTAACTTTAACAGAGACCTATTCTAGGGAACAATGTTAGTAACTGAGCAACTGTTACAGTTTAAGGATCATCATGTGTGGAAAGATGGCCACTTCCCAAAAGTGATGTCTTTCATTAGACTACTTCCCTTTTTAGTTGCAACAACTGAAAGTGCCACTTCTGCCTTTGTTTTTGCCACCTAAGAAGCAACACTATTAAAAGACATGATAGTCAAGGTATGTTTTATTATAACAGTTGATGTACATATAGCCGTAACATACAAATAAAAACATGAACATGTAACGTGGCTTTCACTTTACATATTGGGAGGGTGCTAGTCGGCACTTGTTTGTTTGCTAGCTGCAGGGCTAAGAATGCCAATATTTTTACACTGGTTGAACACGTTGGTTCATCATGAAATTTATTATGAGTATTCACAGTCGTCAGAGGAAGACTCTTAATGGTTTTAATGACCTGCTTGTGTTTACCACACATGCCTCTCTTGTAGTCCAACCCCAGACCAAAATGTCAACTTGATATGTTGTTAAAAAACCACTAGGTTGACCTCTATGAAAGGTAGTGGGTATTCAAGATCCCCTAGGGATGAACCATAATGTTTTTGAGGACCATGTTAGTAACCCTTTTTTTAATGTTCTACAGGTAGCCACATTTTCAGGGTGGTTCTTATTTTGTCCAATCATATTGTAGAGTGTACTGAACACTGAAGCTACCAGGGGCCACGTGTATGTAGATGAAAATCCACATGTGGCTGCCACAGATGTATTTTTACCATCACATTATCGTATCACTATCATCATAAGAAAATGCTTTCTCTGGTATCGAATCTGTGCTCAGTTTCCTCTTCTCTGATTGGCTGCTGCTCTGTGTCCTGTAGTGGAAAGAGAAAGCTCACAGTCACAGGATCCCACCTAGAGTTTGTGGAAGGGATCGTACACGAACACAAACAGACAGACGTCAGACCTCCCATACAGGAAGTCAAACCTCCCAGAGACAGCAATTTACAGGTGGGTCTCTCCACAAACACAATGTTGCACTGCATTATTATCATCATCATCATGTCGTGCTGCATTACAGTACATCGTCACATTCATCCCAACATGCTAAAGTATAGCACATTAGACTGTTAAACTGCATTTCATCAAGTCACTTGTGTCTTTACAAATGTGCACAAGCATTTTCTGTTATGCTTCAGTATGTCACGTCACATCATCTAGTATTGTTATCTTCTCTGACATCACATTTATGTCTTACTGTGTTCAACCAGTGTCACTCTGTTTCCTTGTATTCTGTCGTATATCATCACATTACTGTGTTTATTATGTTAACATCTTCCTCATGTCATGCTATGGCATACACATGTATTCTATTATGTATAACACTAAATGTTTTTTTATATTCTCTACAGACTCTCACTTATGAGACACCTGCAGCTCCAAAGGGGATTTCTACAAGCACAATGTCCCTGAAAGTAGCCAATGAACTCTTGCCCTGCTCCACAATAAACTACTATCCAGAGCCCGAGTTCATCAGTTTTACATCCACACAGACAGGGAACGATGTCCGCATCACCATACAGGTAATGCATATATTTCTAGCAAACATGCACAAACATATGACATAAACATATCAAATGTTTTTGTTCCTGTTGTCAGAAAAAGGCAGACAAACTGGAGATAACCACAGCAGAGTTGTCAGTGTGGGGCGTTCAAGATGAAAAAGAATACCCCTGCATCATGGAAGACAAAGAAAAAAGTAACGAGACTGACTTCTTTATCTGTGAAATTCAACAGACACCCAGCGCTTTCAAACTTCAAATGTTAACGGTAAATCTCTCATACTAAGCCAGATAAATAAAATACAGATGTTATATGATAATAACAGCGGGACAGTATAGTACGGGTTGCCATGCAATAGTTACTAAAAGTTCACTTTAAGTTGTAGTAAACATGTATTTGTGCTGACTAAAATTTCTTTCAAATGTTGTGTGATTATTGCTTTTCACAGATTAAGTATGGAGACAAGACTGTAACACTGACCCAAAATTCTAATCTGCTCCTTCTGATGCTGCTTGTCCTTCTGCTGATACCCTTCGTTATTGTTTGTAAGTACCCAAAGTATGGTTATGAGATTTCACAGGAAGATTATCTTCTATTTTATTCATCTGTGTGATCTTGTCTTTCAGTGGTGGTTATCGTCTATCGGAGGAAACAGGAGAAGCTCACTCGTCAGATGAACAAGCGTATGGAAGACCTGGAGCTCGACATCAGGAATGACATTAGACAGGGTCAGTAACAAATTTTTACAACATTTTACAATGTATCTGTAGTACAACGGTGAGGTAGGAGTCCATTAGACTACAGACTTTTTAGTTTTCTCTTTCCACCAGAACAGTAGCTGTGGGTTACAGTACAGATGGATGTGGGTGAAGGTTGATAAATGGCCTCAAGTGATGTCACTTGAGTCAGTGACAGTTGGGGATGTAGACTACAAGTTTGAAAATGAAAAGAATCTGAGGGTATGGTTAGAAAGTAGTGAGCTTATCAGATCACTGTAGCCCACTCCCCACCTCTACTTGATAAATTAGCCACTGTTAGCATAGCATAACCAAGTCTCTGATCAAACTGTTAACAGCATCTGTAACTGTGACCGAGCATCATGGGTATTGGAGGCACTGGGTTTTGAAACTGATGGTTCATGATATTCTCACAAGCATATTAGCATTAGCAACAACGCTACTCTAAGCTGGTGAGCATGGTAAATGTTATTGCTGCAGCCAGTAAACACCACCATGTTGCATGCACCACTGTTAAAATGTTTATTCCATTCATGCACAATGAGATTTAATGTTACTGAACACACAGGCCGAGGTAATCCTTAAAAGCAGCCTCACCTAACTGTGCTCTGCAGGTTTTGTGGATCTGCAGACAGAGAAAGCTGACCTGCTGGAAAATGTTGGAGCAATTCCTTTTCTGGACTACAAGCACTTTGCCTCCAGGATCTTTTTTCCTGAGGTACAGTGGAGCTAGAGAGAAAGCAAATGTTCATTTCTGCCTAACCAATGTTGTACATTGTGAAATAATAACAACATAATGATAACATTCCTTTTTGTTCCTGTTTTCCAGAGTTCATCTTTGATGACAATGTGCATCAAAGACATTGGTCAGGTAGGTTTTTACACCAGCATATTGTTGTTGTTGGTACCATGTCAGTGTAAGTCCGTCAGTGATGTGATGTTGTATCTGATCTGAAATCAGGATGTGGTGAAAGTTCAGCTTGACGAGTGTTGCCAATGCTTGTCCAGGCTGATCCAGGACCAGCTCTTCCTCACATCTATGGTGCACGCTCTGGAGGAGCAGAAGAGCTTCACCATCAAAGACAAGTCAGTTTGTGTTGTTTTATTGTACATGACTGTCTCCTCTATTCAGTATAAATAACAATATACATCTTACCAGTTACCTTCTTGTCTGCTTTTCAAAAACACTCTCATCTTGTCTTCAGTCCTTCAGTCCTAGACTAGTCTGCTTGATTATTTTAACCTTCAGTTTCAGCTTTTTAAGACTAATTTAAGAAGACATTTAACTTTCTGTCTAACTAATACTTGAGTCTGCTGAACTATTTTGTTCTCTCTTTTCATGTGCCACGTTCTTGCCTACTTTTGGCTCCTGACCTCCGTCTTCTCTCCACCAGGTGTGCACTGGCATCATTACTGACAGTAGCGCTCCACAACAAGTTGATGTATCTGACGGAGGTCATGGAGGCTCTGCTGAAGGCTTTGATGCAGCAGAGCAGCAACGCTCAGCCCAAATTGCTGCTACGACGCACGGAATCCACTGTGGAAAAGCTCCTGACCAATTGGATGTCCATCTGCCTCTATGGCTTCCTCCGGGTCAGTAGAAATGCATAGGAATTTGTAACTTTGTGATTTAGCGCCCGCTGTTACAGAGTGCAATACCACTGTGGACAGTTATACACATGCATTTGTTACTCATAATCAAAAGCTATGAGAGTTTTTATTTCACAAAGCTCTCACCAATGACTTCTTGCTCGGTCACTCTCTTTTTCTCTTCTGAGCTTCCTCTGTCTTTTTCTTCAGTCTCTTCGCCGTAGAGGCTGCTAATCCTGGTTATAACTAGATATGCAGATCATGCATCAGAATCCAAGTGTTGAAACCAAATGCTTATACAATTGCGGTCTTTCCCAATTTGCACAATAAATATATCCTGTGGTGCAAGAGAACTGTGTCTGGATAAAAGTTTTGCGCCGTGCACAAGCAAAGACATAGCTTTTCATCCTCGAACTATGCTATGCCCTCTGATTTGACCTTTTGTTGTACATAGGTTGTTGATCTTTTTTTTCTTTGACATGGCCTGTTGTGACCACACACATACGCCATAAATGTCTTACCACATCCTGCTCACTATAAACTTATCTGCCTACAAACCCAATACCTGCTTTAGGAAACAGCACCATGGTAATGCATATTATTTCTGTTGTCTATGCACACATCTTGTTACCTAAAGTATATATAGTTCATAGTTCAGTATTTTTACTTGGCTAGAGTGTGTATCATGCATGCAAATTCAGTCTTGTTCATAAACGTGTCAGTGCTGAATTCTGGCAAGCGTCAACTTGCAGTACTGTGTGGACTAAACCAGAATAAACCACCACTAAAAAAATTCCACTTACTGAACTTCGACTGACTGACTGACCGACTTCCTCTTTCTGATTTTGGACAGGAAAGTGTCGGCCAGCACCTGTTCCTGATGGTGAGCGCTGTCACGCAGCAGACGGCAAAAGGACCTGTGGACTGTGTGACAGAGAAGGCTCTGTACACACTCAGTGAGGACTGGCTGCTGTGGCAGGCTCAAGACTTCACCTCCCTGGTACGCACACAGACATACACTCCTACTTCAGTCCAGAGCAGGAGGTAATTTTATTTGTGGTGTGTCAGTACGTCACAAGTTTAGTTCTAACACGTGGAAGCAATCATTAACACTTCCCAATTCTTAGTTCTGTTTTTGGTCTTTTAGTTTGTATAAAACTTCTTAACAGCTATATACAATATTTCCCAAAGATACACACTTTCAAAAATGCTGCTATCATATTTCATTTTTAAGTCGTGTGTCAGTGTTTGTTTTTTTGTGGTTTTTTCACACATCCATATTTGTGTTAACACTCTCAGGTCTGGACTGAGGCAACATCCTCATTGTTATGGTATCGTAACATTAAGGCTGTTTGCACATTAGAGACGGCTTGTCAGTGCACAGCAGTTGGCACAGAATCACTTCCCCTTCTATGTATTTTCAAGAGCTCTTTTTAACATGCAAAGCAGAGTACAGAGTACTTTTAGCTGAATTTCCTGAACGCAGCACAACAGAGAAGTTTTGAAATAGGTCTTGAAGCCCACCAACAAAAATATCAGATTAGTGAAGTGAATAAAGTGAAAATAAACTGGAATTTTATCACGCTATATTTAACTTTATTCAAATTTAGACTCAACAACCGTTTTGTAGTGTCAGGAGTTTTAGGGTTGGAGTAGTTTCTATCAGGAAATATCTGCTTGCTGTCAAACATGAAAAAACAGGATAAAGGAAAATAAATGTTGTTAAAGTTTTGGGTTTATCAATAAGCTGTTCTTATGTCCAAAATGTAAAGGATTTTTCAACCTGCAGCTTTTTGGCAAAAACAAGATTTTATCAGCTTAAATTCATCAAAGTCACAGCAGATGCTGGAGCTAAGCATTTACAAGTGGATAGTTTTACGTGGGAAGACTTTGCATACAGTGCTTCCTGTACGCTTATGCGCTGCTTCTGATGAAACTCAATCAAATTTTAAGATGTGACAGAACCCGTTTAAGGATGCAGCTCCTCAATATCAGATGCTTGATGAAAACACTTAATTCAAAGAAGTGGAATGTCTCAGCATTTGTCATCACATTAATGAGCCCACATAGTGTAAGAACAAGCTTTCTTTGAACACACCCTACTCCTCAAAGTTAGATAGAGAGGTTCATGACACTGGATGCAGACGCACATAGTGCTGGGTAATAGCATCAAATTTAAATAAAAAATTGAATAGAAATTCACGTTAAGATGTGTAGATAACAGGATGATTTAAATGACAACATGTTTGAAAACACAACACTACAACATCCATTAAATCAGTGCTTCTTAACCTTTTTGTCTTGTGACCCATCGTCAACAGTCGGATATAAGCAAGTCAAGCAACGATTAGAGGAACGTCATTTCATTCTGTGTTGAAAACCGCCAGAGAAAAATCATCTAAAGCACTTGATGGAAGCTGACGCAGTATTTCTCTACTTGTGGGGACGTGTGCAGTTGTCTCTTTTACACAGAGAGACCTGAAACTGAAGCAGAACTTTATTTAGTACTTGTGCAATCTACTTCTTTGTGATTCTGAGGGTTTGAGAGTGAACCAGCATATGTCTCATATGACACGTCAAATGTGGGTTAAAGGTGCATCAGTAGAGCTGATTCATGCTACACACGTGATAATGTACTGTGACGACGTGTTTGTTCTTCCAAACTTAGAGTAGTTTGTTATGAGGATTGTGCAGCACTCCTCTGAAAAAAACATGTTTCTGTGCAGCAATGAGAAGTTTTAGATATATCTGAGTTATCTGATGACACACTGCTAATGCTCAGCCATTTGCAGTAGCCGGCACAGCCTGCCCACAAACTGCAAATAACTACAAACCTGCAACAATGTCTTATCTGTTGAGTTTCCCCTCTGTGGTCCCCTCACATGTAGCACTTCACTCTGTTGCACGCTCGGTACTCTGTGTTCCCTCTTCTTTTACACTTCTTTCTCTCTGCTGCTATAGTGACAGTCACACACATTTGATCTGATCTAACAAACCACCATCTGACTCTGCTGCTCATTCCCATCCATTAGTCGGTGCGTACATTAGTGGCAAAGCCATGAAAGCCTTTCATTAACCACACCTTTCCTCTGTGATCCCTTATGAAACGTGTTGTTTCAATGCTGTTTGCACCATGGGAAAACTGAGGTTAGAGTTGGTGGTTATGTAGGTGGTGTTTGGTAAGAAGCAAAGCAAGTATAAACCATTCACACTTGCACTCCAGCATAGATTCGAGACTCTGTGTATCTGAGTGTATACGTCTCCAAATGAATGATGTAATCTAGCACACACTGGGAGATAGTTGCTTAAATTGCGTCTGGATATAAAGATCACATAACAGTGAGGTGTCATTGTTTCTGCATGTTGTGTACAGAAGCTGAAGGTGCTGTTTGCGGTGGGAAGTGATGGAGAGGTCAGCGAGCCTCTGGAGGTCAACGCTCTCAGCTGTGACACTGTGGAGCAAGTCAAAGAAAAAATCCTGTCCACCTTCAAGGCCAAATTTGGGTTCCCCTACAACACCCCCCTCAGGGAGGTTTGTATCGGTAAGCAACAGACGCTTCTTTTTAGTCCTGTATCTTTAAATACTGAGACCAGTGAACTGACGCGACCAACAAGTCTTGTCTATGAAGTCAAAGTTGATGTATCTTCTTCCTCTTTGCCACAGAATTCCATTGTTGTCTAAAAGTTGTTAAAAACACGGTAGTAACTGTCGCACTATCGCACAGGGTGACCCGTTTCTTCGTTACTGTAAAGACTCCACCTTTGCTTCCGTTTGAGCAACATTCACTACAAACTGTTTGTAGCTGTTTTGTGGAGATATTTTTGAAGATTTATGCCCTTTCACTCTAACCACAAATCAATCCCTGTTTTCCGCCCACCAGAGTATGAGACGAACGGATCATTTGTTTCTCTTGAGGAAGTGGATAAGAGCTCTGAGGTTATTGGGGAGGTGACAATGCTCAACACACTCAAGCACTACAAGGTGAGAAGTTATTTTTAGAAAGGCAAAAAAACAAACCCTCATTGCCACTACCTTATTTTAATATCGACAGATTAGATCTAACAGGAAAAGGCAGAATAGTTTCATATGGCACCCAAACAGCAGCAAGAACATCTAAAAGGTGACACATTATGTACACACAGACACAGGGTGTAAAATTAGCAGCAGCTAAAAGCCAAATGCTGGTAAAATGTGCAAGGGCAGTGTTAGATCTTTGCTTCATTCAACAGTGGCAGTCTATTGAGATGCTGATAAAACTTGAACATTCAATCACTATTGGGCTGGTGGAAAAAAATGGGACCTTTCACACAAAAAACGCTGCTAATACACCAAAGTGGTCTGTGTGGTGTTATCCGACATCAGTCAGGCTTTCACTGTGCCCAACACTTTCACTCTGCTGTCTGGGGACTTGACTGAGAAATGTACTTTAATGCTTCAGTGAGAGGAGATGGGAATCTCTTCGCCGTCTCACTTTGTTATTAAAGCTGACAAGAAGAGAGAATTTTGAGATAAAAGAGAAGAAACATATTGAAGGAAGAGTAGCTTGTAATGGCTTCATAATGGAATCCATCCATCCATCAAAGTACCATCAGAGCTACCAGAAAGAAGAGTACCAGAGAACTTTTCTGCACATGATTAGTCAAGCAAGAAACAATAGAGTTTTGCTGTTTGAGGAAATCCTTGTTATACCCAGTTCTGTGTGTGTGTGTTCTAATTAAAGTAGAAAAATGTCAAGTCAAGAAGTTTTCTCAAGTTCCTGAAAAGCTGAGGTTGAACATCTCCTTGAAACATCAACACCTGGGTCCAGTACAGACCCAAGTGTCTCTGTGGGGTTTCTGTGGGTGACAGAGGTTTCCTTTTACATGCCCAACAATAAAAGGAAACACAGCAGGAGGTCAAAATCAAAGAATGGCAGATTGTACTGACACAGTTATATATATGTAGAAATGTAGTCATTTTGTAGCATTGAAGGCTTTTGGTGCATTTTTGAACAAATGATGTAAAATGAAAAAATATATATATTTTAATTCATTTTATTTCATTTATTGACCTTTCTGTGTGTTGGTCTGTTTGTTGTCCTGCAGGTTCCTGATGGAGCGACGATCAAAGTGCTTTCGAGGAAAACTCATCCTCCTCTGAGCCCGCAGGGAAGTGTGAAAGGTGCAAGCAGAGAGGGGAAACACTGCTGACTAACACTTAAATCGTTTTGTGAAATATGCGTATTGATGAAAATATCAATACAACTGTCAAATGACTGTGCAGTAATTATTGAGATAGAGTCAGGAAGGGATTAGCTTAGTTTAGCATGAAGACAGGAGGGGAACAGCCAGTCAGACACAGGACAAGGTTCAGACATACTTCTAAAGTTTATCTTATTTATCAAATGTCCCATTCCTTTAATTTTACTGAGAGAAAAAACTCCTGTTGGATCCTGAATTTAGAAAAAAATTGTCATAATGCTACATCAATAAGCTTTAGCTGGCATATTCAAATTAGTACCTACTAACTGGAAATCAGAAACCGTTAACCATCTATTCCACAGATAAATCACTAGCTGTTAGCTTCTGGTACTAAACCTGGTGTCATGTTGACCATGCTTATTCAGTATGTTTCAACATCATTTCAACTCAAGGTCATCTTACTAGTTTTTTTTGTGAGCTTTCAACCACTTCTTACAGTCTTAATCAGCAAGTGTAACAGGCTGAGTTATCATCATGTGATACGACTTGATGGCTGAGTCAGAAGACCTTGAAAGCAGCTGAAAGCTCCGGACCTTGAATTGCTTTGTGGCACGTGTTCCTAGCTGAAAAGTGGAACACAAGCAGCTCTGCAAACATGGCTTTTTTTTTACTCCCCGTACTGTGACTGCCATCAGCAACCAACTGTTACAAAATGACAATTACAAAATGACATCTTTAATAAATCTGTAGCCACCAAATCAAATGCTAGTTGGCAGAAGAAGAAGTAAATTCACTCTGCTAGTGATCTCTGTTGATTTCTGTTCTTATTTTTCCTTCAGATGACGAGAACTTCTCTGGAAAATATTTCCACCTGGTTAGTAGCAGTTTGATTTGATGATTCACCTCTGCAAACGTAAAACACACAGAGGACTCATTTAATGCTTCTTCTCTGCAGATCGATCCCGATGTCGTCGAGGACCAAAGAAAGAACCCAGAGAGGAAGAAGTTAAAACTGAAGGAAGTGCACCTCACCAAACTGCTCTCCACCAAGGCAAGAGGAACGAGTGACAGTGCCTCATTTTTCTTAAACACGCACCAACACCAGCAGAACTGATACCAGAATCAGTGTCTCACATGCTTATTTTTAGCCGCAGTGTTAATGTTTCGGTAAGAGTAACAAAAATGGCATGCTAACATTTACACAGGACGTATAACCTGAGTGGCACATTAGCAGAGCAGCAGCAGTGTCAGTGTGTGTTGAGGCACAGTAGTGGGTTTAAGACACGAGTAGGTCAGCTGTGTTTCAGCACTGCCTTCAACCGTTGACATTAGTAATCCAGCGTACAGCTTTTCGTGCGCGCCTTTCTTTTCTGCTCATCTGAACTATAAAACAGAGCAGAAAAAGATGTTAGCTTGTTCTTTCTCTTCAGGTGGCAGTGCATTCATTTGTGGAGAACCTGTTCAGATCTATCTGGGGGATGCCAAACGGCAGAGCCCCGCACGCTGTCAAATACTTCTTCGACTTCCTGGACAGTCAGGCAGACAACATGAAGATCACCGACCCAGATGTGCTGCACATCTGGAAGACCAACAGGTATGGCTGAGTCATCAAAAGTACTGTGGGTACTGCGGGCAAATTAAAGTCTTGTAGGCAGGTGATGCTACTGCAGTCAGCTGAACTTGTTTTTCTTCTGCGGTAACTGTAACAGCTTGCCCCTGCGCTTCTGGGTCAACATTATGAAAAACCCTCAGTTTGTCTTCGACATGGAGAAGACTGCAAACTTGGATGGCTGCCTGTCTGTCATCGCTCAGGCTTTCATGGACTCTTTTTCTCTTAGTGAGATTCAACTAGGGAAGGTAAAGTCCAAGACAAGTATCTCAGAATGTGTTATTACAGCAGAAGTGCAGGGAATCCAGTTTTCTTTTCTTTGTTGGCACAGAGATGGAATCAATGGTGGATCAACACTAGTATGAAAATAAAACCATGCAGGAGATGATTCACACTCACCTTGAATAATTTTGTGTTCCAGCACGCGCCAACCAACAAGCTCCTCTACGCCAAAGACATTCCCAAGTTCAAACAGGAAGTGAAGGCTTACTACAAGCAGGTCAGCGAGCAGTCACAAGTCACAGACTCAGAATTCAAGGACTTCCTGCAGGAGTCGTCAAAGGTAATGTCAAGTTCAGTTCAAAATCTTAAAGAAGCTGCACTGTGGAGACCAGCAGTGAACGGATGACTGTTTTTCAGAAACATGAAAACGAGTTCAATGAAGCTGCAGCCCTCCGCGAGCTCTACAAGTTCATCCAGCAATACTTCACAGAGGTCAGTTACCTTCATGGGGCTTTTGTGTTCAGCTTCAAATCACTTTGAACGTTTTTGTGTGATTTCTAATGGAGAATAAATGCTTTAGGTGATGCCAACATGAACTGCCAATGACGCTGGAGATGCCACTTCTCGTATTGTTCTAAATACATTTAGTTGCACTTTGAACTAGGCCTGTCATAATACTTACATGATCACCTGACTGCAATTATTTGAGTTGACCGCTTTCATTTTGCACATTGACAAAACAATCATTTTTCCAATATTAGAAATATCAAAACAAGTACAGTCTGAACACAGTGTGGCAAATAAAACAGATATAAGGAAGCAAAAACACGTAAACTGGACAGGTTGTTGTCTTCAAAGCTAGATGTTGTCTTCCCTAAGAGCAGACGGTTTAGAATTGTTGCACAATTTAATCTGACCCAACACGTCCAGTTTTATAATATTTGCTACATAATTTAGTAGTTAATTTAAGTCTCCACCATCCATAAACTGTTGCTTCCACTAATTTTTCTACTTAGATAACATGCATCCATCTTAATACTAGACACAGAGGAGTATGAGCTTATGAGCTTATTTAATAAATCATTATATTTATTAAAATAAGTAGGTATGGTAGAAAGTTAGAAATGTGTTTATTTGTGTTGCTGGTTTCTGCTTCATCAACCACAACTGGTTCTAGTTTACCCATATTTGACTTGCTGTCTCCATGGACTGAGACACACGTTGGCATCAGTAGTGAAGAGTGACTTTCTGAAACCACACTGTGACATGAGACGTGTGTGTGTGTGTGTGTATAGAGGAAATGAGAGTTTGAGCCTTGCGATTTGCTGCGTTTGTCAGGCTGTTTCCTGTTTTTGCCTGCAGAGCGGCACATTTTCCAGCACTCTTTTCTTAAGAGCAGTACAGAGAATTTGACTTGTTTTATAAAAACCTGCACTCTTGAACCATGCGTCACATTTTGAAGATGGCTAAGACTGCCTGACAAGAGAAAACTTTTAAAAACAAGTGGTACTCAAAGAATCCCATCTTATAACAGCTCATCTCAGCACTTTTGTCCTTTTCTACAGATCCGAGAGAAGTTGGACCAAAACGGAGCTCCTACTGAGCTGATGGAGCAACTACATCACGTCAAAGACTTGTTTGACGGACTCAAAAGCTGCTCCTGGGACTGAACATGCATGACACGTTGAGAGAAAAACGTTTCACGAAACGGAGAACCCGAGGATACCTTTGTCCAGCATGAATCATCCCCTGCTACTGACATGGAGATGAGGAGTTAAATTGTCCCAGAGAAGCTAGAGGAGCTGCTAACAATGGCAGTAATCTCAAGTGTCAGTGGGGAGTGTCTTATGATAAATTGCACGTGACATGACAAGAAGTTTTTAGGTATTAAATTGCTTTTTAAGATGCTGACGTGAGGCACATCAACAGTCAGTAGCTGGACACTTTTAATGAATGCAGTTTGGCTCTTGTGTCTCATGGACTTTCAGTTCTCTGCTGCAGTTTCACAGTGAAACTCCAGAGGCCCAAAATACACTGACACAAACCAGAACCACAGATACCAGAGAAAAGTTCATCATTCAATCGTTGTTTCAATACTCAACTCAAGTACAACAGTCTGTACAAACATTGTGCAATTCACAGCCTGCAGTGTGTTAAACCTTTGTATCAAGTCATTCATTAAAAAAAAGCAAACATCTCAATACAAAATCAACCCCTGAGGATGTCATGGTCATCTTTACAAAAGAAGGTGCTGCAGCATTTCAAATGTCACATTAGAAAGACAAAAATTCATTTTCATGGAAGTACACCGATAAATAACACAGGTGATAAAAGACACCATCTGACTCTGTATTCAAAATGCAAGTCCAATGGGAAATTGTGTGGGAGGAGGAGGGGGCGTGGAGACAGAGGTCAAAGGTCAGGCTGGGGTGTTGTCTCACGGTCCCTCTGCACCAGAGATCCCAGTTCCTCCAGCTGCTGCTGCTGGGCACTTTCCAGGTCTTCCAGTCTGCGACGGAGCAGAGACAGCTCCCTCTGATGCTGCTCCTCCTGCAGATTAAAGAGGAAGAACATGTCAGAACAGACTCAATGATTCCCTCTGACACACACACACGCACGCACGCACGCACGCACGCACGCGCACACACACCTTTAATTTGACCACTTTTGGGGACACAGCTTTTGTCCCTAGTTAAACATGTCTCTGAAGTCAAAGCCACATGTCATGTTGAGGTGATTTTCACACTTGCACCCTGCTTCCTGTATTTTCATTCGCACTGTTAGTAAACGCCCTTTGGTTGGTTTTTAATGCGGTGAAGATGCACTGCTTCCACACAGATTCTTTAACGTATGATCTAATACATTTTGTACCTGTGAAGACTTAACCCATGCACTGCTGGTTTAGCTGTGACATTTCATAAAATATTATGTATTATCATGTATGCTGCTGCTTCAGTTAGTGATCCGACATTTTAATGGATGACCTTCAACAAACCACTGAGAGGAGGTGTGTGCGCTTCGCACTCAGCTGTGTGTTTCGAAGAAAGACGCTGACAGAATGAAACAACCCGTGTGCTCCATTTCCTGTTTCTGTCTCTCCTCTGTGGTGTTTATTTACACAATATTATAATCTACAGTTGAAACCAGAAATTTACATACACTATATAAAATAACACATTTGCTTTTTTTTCCCTCACTGTCTGGCATGAAATCAGTCACTTTTCCTGTTATAGGTCTGTTAGGATTACCAAAATTATTTCTTTTTGCTAAATGCCAGAATAATGAGAAGGATTTTTAATTACTTTCTTCAAAGTCAGAAGTTTACATACACTAAGATTACTATGCCTTTAAACAATTTGGGAAAGACCAGATGATGATGTCATGCCTTGGAATCTTCTGATAGGTGTGTCTCTAATTAACTCAAATGTTGTTAATAAACCTGTGGAAGTATTTAAAGGCACACCTGAAACACACAGCTTATTTGTGTAACATAATGGGAAAGTCAAAAGAAATCAGCCAAGCTATCAGGAAGAGAATTGTGAACTCTTGTGGAGTCTGGTTCATCCTTGCAATTTCCAGATGCCTGAGGGTGCCACGTTCATCTGTTCAAACAATTATATGCAAGTATAAACACCATGGGAATGTCCAGCCATCTTACCGCTCAGGAAGGAGACGGGTTCTGTGTCCCAGAGACAAACGTGCTTTGGTCCGAAAGGTGCATATCAACCCGAGAACAAGAGCAAAAGACCTTGTGAAGATGCTGGCTGAAGCTGGTAAGAGTGTGTCATTACAATGGGGGACACAATAATTGTTGAGTTAGGTCTGACAGCTGTTTTTAACTAATTTTTGGGTGCGGAATCCAAAACTAATCTCAGTTTTTCTCTATCCCATCACGTTTCTGAACTATAGGATCCTTTTTTCTTAAAAAAAAAAAATCTGAAAAATACTGTACTTAATAGATATGTACTTGTTTTCACTAAACAAAAGTCTGCGCAGTGATCTTTTTGCTCTCACCAAACCATGGGGATACCAAATGCCAACTTATCACGTGTTCCTTCGGTCCACATCTGTAAACTCTCAGCACACTGCACACTTTGTGAGGGACCCATGGCTTGTCTTGATCACTGAGTTTTACTTTAAAATATGAAAAATATGCTTGTTTGACAAATGCACTCTTTGCCCTCTGACTTGAAATGGTGAAACTAGCACAAATACAGCAAAAGGAGTCAGGGTTGTTTAGGCATTTACGACGAGAAGTAGCTGTGGTCTGACGAAACTAAAATCAAACTGTTTGGCTACTGAAGCAAGACAACATCAGCCAGGAAATTAAAGTCTGGGTGCAAATGGGTCTTCCAGATGGACAATGACCCAAAGCATACTGCCAAACTGGTTACAAAGTGGCTTAACGATAACAAAGTCAATGTTTTGCAGTTGATCTCAATCCTAAAACAGGAAAAGTGTCTGATTTCATGTTAGACAGTGAGAAAAAAAAGCATATGTGTCTTTTTATATGGTGCATGTAAACTTCTGCTTTCAACTGTATGTACTGTTGCAAAACATTGTGTTCAGTGCTCACTGGTATGTTGGATAGTGGTCCCTCAGACCCGAGGAGGAGGAAGGGCGTAGGTGAGGTGGTCAGGAAGGCGGGGCCGGCGCTGTAGGGACCCTGGCCACCCAGTAGTAGGCGTCGAAACTCGTTGTGTCTCCGCTGAAGCTCCTTCAACCGTCTGCTGAGCTGAGCTTGCTCCTCTGAGAAAGATGAACGCCTGGACAGAGAGGGGAAAAATAGTCTGCTATCAAGCCCTGTGACTGGCTCCATGTAGTTTTCTAATGTCTGATATTATGAAACACCTTTTGAATATTTGACACAGGGCCTGATTTTTCACAAGAAATCTCCATGGAGCAATGGTGACTCAGACTCTGGGCAGGTTAACTGTATGTATTCAGTCATACAATGACAAGACTTGTCAGATCTGTTTACTTCTTAGCTGCAGCTGCTTCCAGCTCCAGCTCTTCTATCTTGGCCTCCAGCAGCTGGATCTTATCCTGCAGTTTCTTCTCTTTGTTCTCTGTCAGAGTTTTCCTCTGTACAATACACACAACAAAGGAAAAAAAAAAACATCAAGTCTCTCCTAAGACTATTTCAATGTCACAGTGCTCAAAATGATGCATTCATGGGCAAAATAAGTAAAATAACATATTATAGATATTATTAGTGGCTCACTTGTGAACTCTCATACATAAAGACAGATGTTCTGAGTTTAAAGACGCTGTACGGAGCAGCAGTACCTTCTTCTGGGCCACTGCTGCCCTCTGCAGTTTCTCCTTGACCTGGGCGTATTTCTGCTGTAGCTCAGCGCCTCGCTCCTGCAGCTTGTGTTTCTCCTCCAACCACTCCACCCGACGGTCCTCCACAAGCCTGGAAGAGGAACGGCACACAGAGAGGAGAGAGACGGTGTTTTTTATTGAGAGCACTGTTCAGTTCAAGTTTAGCAGGTTTCCATGGCGACAGAGCAGCAGGTCTACCTCTCGGACTCGTGCTGGCTCCTCTCAGCCTGGGCTCGGGCTGTCCTCAGCTCCTCCCGGACTCTGTCCAGCGTTTCTCTCAGCCGCTGGTTTGTCTCCATCAGATCACTTTCAGAGTGAGACATTGTCCCCAGCTGGACACCCAGTTCCTGGTTCTGCTGTTGGCTCGCACAAACAGAAATTTATTTCAGGTGTGCAAACTCCCCTAAGTGACCTAAACAACGCTCTGAGGCGGTTGATGTGAACTTACCTGCTGTAGGTCAGCGATCTCTGCCTTCTGTCTCTCAAGCTCCTCCAGCTGGGAGCTTTGCTGCTGGAGTTTAGTTCTGAAGACACAAAACTATTTCAGCATATTTCATGTTTTTGTGTCAGTATTTCTGCCTTTTGTGTTACCCATAACTAAATGAAAAGATAACTCAAGGTCAGCATTCAGGCTGACCTCAGGTTCTGCAGCTCCCTGCGGGCTGACTCCTCTCCATGCTGGGCGCTGCGGAGGCGCTCCTCCCATTCCTCTTTCTGAGAGTGGTTTGCAGAGTCCTGCAGCGCCCTCTGCTGTTCCAGCGCAGCGAGATGGTTCTCCAACTCCAACCTAACAACCGAAAACGATAAGCAAAGTGAACTGTACCAGTGCCAGCGAAGAGGACGTATAAGTGACTGAGAAAAACACCAGATGACTGCTGGAGTGAATCCAAAGTCATTCTCACTTTTCCTCGTGCAAGGTCGCAGTTTTGCGGAACTCCTCCTCGCGGGCAGACTGCACCTTCCTGACAATCTCCCGCTCTTTCTCCACCAGGACTTCCTTGTGTCGCTCCACCGCAGCCTTCAACACCTCCACGTCCGCCTGCAGACCTGAGACGCAGGATGATACAAGACATCAAAATCAGAGCATATAATCGCTGGCTGCAAACAGTTGTTGGAGGGAAGGACCGCACACAAACAGAAACAGATAAACAGACAAGAGCTTGTTCCCTTCCTCCCTGCAGAGAGGGCCGTGTGTGATGAGGGTGTGATCCATACCGTCAGTCTGTCCCTGCAGTGTGTCTCTCTCCCTCTCCAACTCGCCTTTAGAGCGGGTACACTCCAGTTTGATGCTGGCCACCTCCAGTTTGTGTGAATGCTTCAGGCTTTCAATCTGAGAACCAGAGAACACAGAGAAAATCAGATTATTTAGATGAAGTACGTAGTAAGTTCACCTGGCATGGAAGCCCAGGCCAGGTGACGCTGTTAGTGTGGGTAAAACGTCTCAGAGGTTGGAGCAGCGCACCTGACAGGTGAGGGAGTTGACCTCTCTCTCAGCTTTGTGCAGGCGTCCGGTCAGCTGGCTGTTCTGCTCGTGGCTCTGATGAAGCTCGCTCTCCATCCGCTCCAGCTGCAGACGCAACGACTGACGCTCCGCCTGATCACACCGACAACAGGAAAAATAATTTAGAGCAAAATCTTAACGCAAAAGGAAATGTAATGTGACTCCAGGACTGATGCCGTCTCACCTCCAGGGACTTCACCGCAGCCTGAGACTCTGTTAGCTGTCTGATCTGGATGCGTTGGACATTCTCCGCCTGCTGGCCAGAGTTCTCCTTCTGGGCACGGAGCTCAGCCACCTCCGCCTCCAGGCCCTTCAGTCGCAGGTGGAGCTGAGCCTTCTCCCTCAGCAGAGCCTCCACTCGTTTCCCATCGCGCAGTGGGTCAGAACCCTGGTACTGAGCCACCAGGTCCTCCTTATCCTTCTCCAGACGAGAGATCTGACGCCGGGAAGAGGGCCGAATTAGCATGGACACTAGGATCGAACTGAAAAGGGTGGACGGGTGAAGCACCTACCTCCGCCTCATAGCGGATGGTCTTCTCCTCCAGCATGCGAGCGTGTTCCTCTCTCTGGTGGTCAAACTGGGACTTGAGAAAGGTGCAGTCGTAGCGCAGCTTGTTGTACTCAGACCTGTACTTCTCTGTCTCCTGACAAAGAAAGAACCACACACACACCAGCCCTGAATCAGTGAGAGGACAGAGGGAGCAATCAAGCAGGCGACATGGAAATGAGCCGCTGTGCCCTTGAAAGCAGAAAGGCAATCAACGCTAATCTCTTGACCGTTGCTATGGACTCAACCGTCACAGCTGCTAACGACAATTCAAAGCGTGTATTAGAGGAGTTCATCTGTTGATCCGTGTTCATTAGGTTAGGTTAAAAAAAACATTTAGAGAATCATGCACATGGATTACATAATGACAGAGGATTACACTTCTATGACACAGAAACGGACAAACTCTCTGACCTCCTCCAGTTTATTGAACCTCTCTCTGACTGGAGCCTCCATCTCCTGCTGCACCTGAGCTCTGAGCAACTCCAGTCGCTGAGGGGTCATCACCTGGTCAACACACACACACACACACACACACACACACACACATACATTTGTATCCAGAAGGTCAGAGTGGC
Source organism: Larimichthys crocea (assembly GCF_000972845.2). NCBI lineage: Eukaryota > Metazoa > Chordata > Actinopteri > Sciaenidae > Larimichthys > Larimichthys crocea. The sequence continues at coordinate 27,919,961 of NC_040022.1, read as the reverse complement.
ACAGAGATTTGAAAGCAGTTTGGTTTGGAGTTTGGTTTACCTGCAGCCGGAGCTCCTCCACCTCCCTGGTCTTGTCCAGCAGCTCTCCTCTGAGCTCAGCCAGCAGCAGCTGCAGTTTCTCCTGCTGAGCCTGTCTGTCACTCAGCAGGCGCTTCAGCTCGCCCTGAGCCCGGGTGAACTCATCCTGCAAGCTGCAAAACCACTGAAACTGAGTCACAGTCAAGTACCGACAGACAGGAGTGCTAAAAGGATAGAATTAAAGTTCATATGAATTTGGATCCGGCTGTACCTGGCGTGTTCAGCCTTCAGTGTCTGATAGTTGGTCCTGTGGTTTTCGCACTTCATCCTCTCGTCGATTAACATCTTCTGGAGCTCCATCTCTGCTCCACCCAAACCAGCAGACAACCCCAGCATGGCTGCAGACTTCCCCATGCCGGGCTCCAGGTTCGGGACGAGAGGGGCCGACTGGCCGAAGGCGGAGGAGGTCATCGCACCTGTACAGGTTAGAGAGCCAGAGACAAGAAGAGATGAAACCAAGAGAGAGCGAGAGAGAGAGAGAGAGCTGTGTCTGTATCCGAGGAGGAAGAAGGTCTGTCCACAGCCTGTCTGAGTGTGCAGAGGTACCACACAGGCTAAACTGGGTCTGCTTTGTTGTCACTTAGTTACCATGGCTGCTTGGAGGAGAGTCCCTCAGCTGCTTGTTAAAATCACAACCTCTCCGAGTCAGTCTCAAGTGATTAGTCTGCTGCCAACACACACACACTGACATGAAGCATCGCGTGTGTGTGTGAACGAACAGCAGTTCACTTTTAAACAGCACCAGCACTACTTGTAGTTTTATTAGAGGACTCAAAGCCCCAGAGGCTCCAAAGCGTCACAACAAAAAGCAGACGCCGGCTGAGGTCCGTGGACAGCGGGCTCCCTTCAGAGACAGCCTGCAGTGTCACCTTCCACTGGAAACACGGTGTAATGTTTAACCTCCGAGTCAGCAGCTGTAGTAACGGTTCACGGTGTCCTCCGCTGGCTGCAGACTGACTTTCAAACCCGTCCAAAGCTTGGAGCTGGTTTCAAATGTCGCGCCCTCCGTCCCGCGACTCCACATGCTAACTAGCCAGCTAGCTGTTTCAGTGCGTCCATTATCGGACGCTACCTGCTTCCCGTATCGCCTACACATTCACGACAATTACCTTTAAACGAGCATCCGTCGACATTACTCAGACAGGTTTCATTAACGGGGATGCTGCAATTCAAACTGTTCTGAGCGGCGGGCTAAAAGTTAACAACTTAGCAAGCCAGGTAACCTAGTTAGCTTGCTAATATGGCTAACGTTATATACAACATTCAGGTTTAAAGCAACGAATTGGACCACACACAGTCCTGCCGAACAACACGGTCATTTACCCCGCACAGCTGGCTGCCAGAGGCCGCTTACCTCTCGGTCAACCTGGACTCTCTTTCCTACTTCGGTTTGTTGTGCTAGCCAGCTAATCTGTGAACTACAAACCGTGGGATCATGGGAAACGTTTCCCAGAGTGCACTGCTCTGGTTGAAAACAACTTCCACAGTCTGTCTATCTATCTATCTATCTATAGAGAGAGATTTGCTGTCATTTCAAATACTTATTAGCACACTATAGTAACCGATATATATCTTAAACCTACAGTTGTAAACTGACTGACCGTGCTCAGACTGTCCATCAGCAGCCAATGAGTACTAATATTAAGTAACAAAGTGAGAATATTCCTGTTTTACTGTATTTTTATTGCACAGATAAGTGAAAAAAGTTCGACGGTATCATCTGTGGCTACATGACTGAGGCACATGCAGTGCTGTGAAGTTGACTTTTCCTCTTGGTGACAACAAAGACACGCATCCATAAACGTCTACCCACATCTTCATTCAAACTCTGTGTGAAAACTATTAGTGCAGACTGACGGAGAGAGCACAGCCTGAAAAGGAAGAGATGCAGCCGAGGTCTGCATGACGACCTGCCTATGTGTTCCTTCACCACACTGGTAAAGAGGCTTGTAGTACTCTGAGTCCAGATAGAAGAGAAGTAGACAGTAATAACACTTCTTGCCCACTCTATGGTGAGCTGGTTTGACTACAGACAGTAACAGTGTTGACACGCAAATCTCTTCATGTAATATTTGTGGCATATTTGGTAAGTTTAATTCATATAAGAAATGTTAGTAGTGCAGCCACTGTTTTCATTTAGGACTGAAATATTTGTTATACTTACACGATAGAAACAGTCTGATGGTGATAATCATAATCAAAGACACACAAGAAAATCATAAACCAACACATGATGCATAAACGTAACGGATACAGGAAAGGTTTGTAACATATGAATATATGATTAGAAAACAATAACGTTCTACTTACGATCAGTGTTTCATTCAAACCATGACATGACACATTAACATCAGTGGCTGAAAACTCATGCTTGTAGTTTGGTCTAAACCATGTTACATAGAATTACTTAACAAAACATTTGTAACTAAAACAGCCGAGTGGTCGAGCTTCCTATGGAAATGTATATCTATTTACAAGTGCATAATTAAATATGTAAAAAAAATAAATTAACAAAACTGTCTAGGAAATATACATCTTGAGTGGCGAAAGTTGCCAACTTCCTGAGTGCACGTATTGTCTTCATTGGTCCGAACACTTTCAGCTGGAGCTGCAAGACAAAAGGGAACGAAGGAGGCAATTAAAAACAAATGTACAAAGTGGACATGAACATGGTGAGATGATCAGTTACCTGTCTGCAGCATCCTGGTCATCCTTGGCACTGCTGTCTGCTTTGGATGCAGACGTTCGCAGTTTAGTGGGATCTGAAAAGAAAAGACGGGAGCAGAAAGTTGAAGTCGGCACGTGAACCCAGAAACTACTGAGCAGAAACCAAACAAAGTTGAGCTCCTCCACCTTGAATCCAGCGGATCTGCGTCGCTGGGCCGTAGCCCTGCTCGTTCTTAGCGGCTATGCGGAAGACAACGGCCGGGCGGTTGGAGGCGGAGCAGTCGATGTGAGCGTTGTCCAGTTGGGTTGTGCTGACCGAGCAGGACATCTTGGTGCCACGGTAGATCCTGATGAAGTCCATCTGACCCAGACGCTCCAAGCTGGTGGAGCGGCTCTTCTTCACCGCCATGTACATGGAATACTCCAGGATGCGACCCGATGGAGAGGTGGGAGCCTCCCACGTGACGTGGACCAAATCATTGGCCTGCGCACAAATAAAAGAGTATTTGGAGAACACGAAGAAGCAGCTCTGTTAAACTGACTGGAGTTCTTAGATCATGAATCACATTTCTTTGATATGTCACCTTGGCAATTTTGACAGCAGAGGGCGCTCCTGGGAAGCCAGGCTGGCAAGTCTTGAATTCGCTGACTGGGCTGAATTCTCCCTTGCCAAAGCAGTTGAGGCCTGCAACTCTGAACCTGTAAGTCTGACCTGGAGTCAGCTCCCGCTTCTCTCTGTCCTGGTAGTCCTGAGGCCCGGGCAGCTTCCTCTGTGGAAAAGCAAAGGATTTCATTTAATGGCCACCAGTGTCATTATCATAGACAAACATTAGAATCAGTGTTTAACAGCAGAGCTGTGTGATTTTTTTTTTTTTACCTCTTTAGTATTTGTGGGCCGGCTGCTGATGGCTGCAGATGCCTGGTCACTGTCTGCAGGCAGATAGTAGTGGTTGACCTCCGAGAAGAGTGTTTTGAACACGCCGACGTCAAACCACACTGCTTCATTTGGATTCTGTTGGACGTGGAGGTGACAGTTTATAGTCTGAGTGTAGACCAATTTTAGTGAAAGAGCGAAGAATGTTTCTGTCCCTGTGCCTGACCTGATCTGTGTGGGAGTAGAAATCTGTCATCTTGTCTGCTGAAACAGGTTGTTTCTCTGTAAAAGCAAAAGAACATCCATGGTGAAGTTCACTTTTTAAAATCCTCAGGCTGCTGCAGTTCAGATCATCACTGACGTTTGGACCTGAGCATCATCATTACCTGGCTGCTGCTGAGCCGAGCTGCTGACCTCCGCTGCTGATGTCTCCTGTCCAGCACCTACAACGAAAAGGTCAGTGGATCAAAGCTGAGAAACTTCAGTCACACTAAAACTGCAGTAAGAAGACCCGTTCAGACTAAACAAGACGTACTGCAGTGTTTTGTATCAGGGTCCTCCACTGCCCCTCTCACAGCATTCCTCCCTCCCTGTGCTCGGATCTCTGCTGAGCCATTGGATGACTTCACTGCGGTCTCCTGCTGTGCTGAAGCATCCTGAAAATCATGCAGAAAATTAAACACTTAGATAAACAGGGATTCAGTCCAACGTGTTAGTACTGACATCTATGATCAGTGTGTTATCACATGTAGCAGTCTTTATTTACAGATTTAAGCGTGTTGAGTAAGTCACATCTACCTGAGCTGATGCTTTCGCTTCTTTATTAGTGGTTCCTTCAGTTTGAGATTGATGGGACTGAACACCTGAGAAAAGAGAGTTATGCAGTTTTTATTGTAGTGCCAGAAATGTCCACAGAATGTGCTATACATAACTGAGCATGTTGCTTACCTTCAGAGCTTCTATCCACCCCCTGCTGTCCATCTGTTCCACCTGGACGAACTGGTTTGGATGATGGATTGCTGGCTGCAGTGCTGGGAGGAAACACAGGCTGGATCTGAAGGAGGTAGAGGTCTGCGGCCGCCAGGGGGCGCCAGGCCACATGAAGCATGCTGACTGTGGATTTGATGAGTAACACTGCCTCCGGGATGTCTGGTCGATCTGAAGACACAATACAGAATGTTATATTGAGAATTGGGGTTTGCTTTTTGGTAGTTTAGATTCAGCAGACTGTCACTCGCTTCCAAAATGTCACAGAGGTTCTCACCTGTCTCCAGGTACCACAGGTCCTTGCAGCACACCTGGTAGTTCCAGCTCTTGCGGTACCCGTCACGGCCGCTCCAAATGTAAAGCCTGGACCCGACAGCAGCAGCACAGTGGCCGGCCCTGGCTCTGGGCCATCGGGCATACGGGTCATCACTCTGCGGCCCCTGACTCTGCAGCTGGGACTCAATGTCATCTTCCTGCTCTGGACCCAACTTCTGCCAGATCATAGTGTCTGTGACAGGAAAACAGGACAGCTGTGAACCTGATGGCCTCTCAAAGAGGCAGAAAGCCCGACAACATGCATCAGACCTTCAAGGTTCCCCTAAAACAGAGCAGTGCTGTTGATAAAACCTGACTTAACACCACATTTTACCACTCCTGGGTGAATACTCTGATTAAAGAGTGGGATGTTTCTAGCAAAGTGCACTGACCTAGGTTGAGCGCACTTAAAGAGTTGGTGCAGATCCATTCAGTTCCTAAGGCGTTGGGTTTTTCTGACTCTGGAACAGGAATCCAGCCACCAAACACAAACATCCTGCAGGCAGAGGGACACAAACTCTGGTCAGGTGTCACGTACAACCAGACATCCGCTCTGACACTGGCGATGAAGGAACCCTTACTTGTTTCCAATGACAGCAGCAGAGTGAAGGCTTCTGGATAGTGGCGTAGAACCTCTGGCTGGAGGCATCGACCAAACCATCGTGTCTGATGAAACAAAAGTTTAAATATTGATATATATTATTGAAAAGATGTGGTTCTTCTCTCTGTCACAGGTTTGTTTTTAGTTCAAGGTACAGCAACGACTAAAGGACGCAAGAAGTTTCTGAAACGTGTCAACAAAAAGACGCCCTACCGAGGTCGAGCTGCCAGAGGTCATCCAACCGACGTCCCTGCATCCCTCCAAAGATGTAGAGCTTTGGGGAGCCCGCGCCAACGTAGGCAACCGACGTGTGGGACTCCCGCGCTGAGGGACCACGGCCCTTGGTCTCTGGAATGCTCCAGCCTCTTGCCCCCGAAACTGACTGAAGCTCAAGCTCGTAGAAGTCGCCCATGTATCTGAGATGAGGTAAGAAGGCAAACTTGTCTTAGATGGAGGTTTTTAACATCAGACTGTACACTCGCTTCAGTGTTACTAGGATGGAATTGTGAATTCACACTGAGAGCAAGATGACCAGCAAGTCACTACATTCTGGAGTGAACACCAATGATTGGTCCAGAACCAGTGATCTGTCGCTGTGATTGGCTCAAAGTTCACCAGTCAATTAAAGGTTTAAAAGTTAGACTTTAAGCTGAAGCCGATTAATCAATTAGTCAATCAGCAGGGAAATCATCTGCAACTATGGATACTTTGGATAAACACTTAATAGTTGTATGCACCTCTTAAAGGCCCGGTGTCTTGGCTCTCGTGTCTATTTGCTCAGTACCTTGGTACGTTGCCGTTGGGGTCTTCACTGTCATTGGCCATCCCTCCAAACAGGTAGCACTTGTTACCCACAAGAGTAAAGCTGTGTCCAATCCGAGGGCAGGGAGGCGATCCATTCCTGGGCGCTCTGGGTTTCAGCTTCTTCCACAGCCAGCGACTAGCCTGAGCAACACAAGTTCAAGATTTGAGTGTTTTCTTAGAATCACCACTGACAAAAAAAATAAATAAATGTGACGGCTATACCTGAAGTTCATAGAGGCTGTTGCTGTATTTTCCAAACTCAACCATGCCGCCAAACACCAGGATCCGAGTGCCCTCGCAGACGAGGCCGTGGGCGGCGCAGCCGGGCGGGATGTCACCCCTCACCGCGGGCAGAAACCACTGCTTCGAGACTGGAAGAACATGCAGATGTCAGCCAGTATAAGACAGAGCAAGCTGCCTGTTGGACATTGCACTGTTTTACAACAGCTGGACGATCGACCCTGGTTGCACCATGCTCCTCACAGCATGTTTATGTTGGATGTTGTACAGAAAGTGCTTAGTCATGATAGCAGTCTGTAAAAGACACATGTAACTGGGCTGTATTGTTTCAATGTTCCACTTTTGTAGAAATAAAGTTATGTTGACATGTAGAAATAAAGTTATGTTGACATGTAGAAATAAAGTTATGCGTCTGTATTTTGTTTTAGCAGTCAAAGCTAATCAGATGTCTGAGGAAACATAGATACCGAAGCTAACCAGCTCGCTAAAGTGAGCTGCACCGCACCAGAAACGACGTTAAACCTTCATAAATGAACAATCAAACTCTCCCGACAAAGGGTCTGTCGGCCTCGGTGCTGCTTCCCACTCCTGCGCATGCTAAAAACATTAGCCGCTAAGCCGCTAGTTAGCGTCCAGCTAACCTGTGTTGTAGACGTGCAGGTGCTCCGCTATGCCTTCGTTCCCGCCGCCGAACACGACGAGCAGCTCCCGTATCGCAGCCGCTCGGTGTCCGTGTCTGGACCGCGGGGTCACTCCGGTAACTGAGTGGACTTTCCTCCATTGCGGCTCCTCGCTCCCCGCGCTCATCTTCCCCGTCAGGGAGCCTCAAGTTTGGCGCTGCTGACGCTTCAAAGACAGGGGCAGGGCCAAAGGAGGCTCCCGGAAGTTTAACCAGAGATGTAGAAGTAAAGAGGAGGGCTCACTCTGTCTAGTTTATCAGGAACCACAGGTTATAGAAATGAAAGGGAAATAAAGATTAATCAGAATCAGAAATACTTTAATAATCCCAGGGCGAAATTATTTCTGTTACAATACTCCAGGTATACAAACAAACAAAAACAACATATGTAAACAAGTCACCATCTATTAAGGAATTTATTATTATCTTATATTATATAGTTATATATATATCTATATATATATATATATATATATATATATATATTATATATATATATATATAAGATAACACACACAGATAAGTTAACTAAATAAATAACAGGTGTTTGTCTTCTTTATGATAATAATATGTGATATGATATAACCAGAGGTCACCTGACGAGGCACTACAGTAAGTAAAATGTCTCCTTTGTCTCTTTTAAAAACTGAAAAAAATAAAAGAAGAAGAAAGAATAAATAAAGTGTTTTATAGAAATAAGAAATAGAACTACAAATAGATGTCACCACGGTTATATCATCTTGGGATTTGTAAATACAAATGTTACAAACTTTAAAGATTTTTTTTTAAAGATACCCTTCTTCCTGTCAACTGCAAAAATATCAGATGTTGACATGGCCTTTGAGCCCACATTGACAGGCACAGATGAACAGGATGTCGTCCATAGTACAGAGTTGGTTGAAACTTTACTTATACTAAACACACACTCACACTGTGAAGACATATTACTTCCATAAGAACAGCAAAGAATAAAACCTAATGAATGCTACATCTGAAGCAACAGTTTGTCACATTGTCAAGTGTGTCAGCTGAGGTCAGACACATTTGTCCTGCTGTTTGGTGCATCGTGTCAAACATAGACACTCTTTGGAAGTCTTGTTTGGTACTGAGCCCCTCCACTCATTAAAACCTGATTATTTAATCACCCGCATGAGCTATTTTTAGCTGATGCATGGTTTTTATATTGCAGCCAGTTATATGTTTTGCAATTTATAAGAACATGAGCAGAACGGAAGAAAAAGAAAACACAGTAATATAAACACCATAAACACCAGAATGAATGATTTTGATCATTTAATGTTGTTTTTGTCATTATAATTGCTGCAGCTGCCAGAACAGATCAATGTGCAGCCTCCAGAATGGAAATGAATTTACTTTAACACGCATGATAAACTTGTCAAAGTGAAATCAAAGATTGAGGAACCATTTTACACTATGTGTGTGTGTGTGTGTGTGTGTGTGTGTGTGTGTGTGTAACCCCTCCCGGTGAGCAGGAAGAGGATGACGTCAGTTGTCAGTTGGCTCAGCGCTGTGTTTGATCGGAATTACAATATTTGTGTGTGTGTGTGTGTGTGTGTGTGTGTTAGGGAGAGACAGAGGAGAGTGGAGAAAGACAACGAGCTTGTGAGCTATTTCAGTGCACAAGTTAAGGTGTGTGTGCAGGTCTGAAAGTGTGTGTGTGTGTACATATATGTGTGTGCGTGCCGTGCGTGAGAGAGTGGTTTAAAGGAGGGGGCGTGTTTATGGGAAATAAAGATTCTTTGTGTGTGTGTGTGTGTGTGTGTGTGTGTGTGTGTGTGTGTTTACACAGACGGGAATACTGCGCCAAAGGAAGTGCGCCGGTTCTCCGTCTGCGCGTCCTGACTTCCTGCTCTGAGGCAGGAGAGAGAAAAGCTGCGGATCCGCTTTCAGACGGCAGCAGCATGGAGCCCCAACACAGCACGCACACACCGCTTTAAGACACAAACCCGCACATCACGCAGGGCAGACGGACAGAGGAGCAGCGGCCGTCCACAGCAGGGTAGGTGCAAGTTTAACTTTACTTCTGATTCCAGCTTCATAGAGACTGCCGTGTGTAACAGCGCAAAGAAACGGATTTATTAACTGTTGCTGTTGCTGAAACTTGATCATGTTCAGATATTCGGTGTCAACATGAAAACTACGTTGAAGCCGCGCGTAAAAGGGGTTAACGCTGTGCGTAAAAGGGGTTAACGCTGTGCGTAAAAGGGGTTAACGTTGTGCGTAAAAGGGGTTAAAGCTGTGCGTAAAAGGGGTTAAAGCTGTGCGTAAAAGGGGTTAAAGCCGTGTGCGTTCTTGCCTTGGCACAGACACATGCGCAAAGTTTTTAAACACCTTTGTTTGGCTACATTTGAAACATGTCACAGGAGACAAAAGTCAGAAAAGAGGTTAGTGTAACAGCAGCTGTGCAAAGAAAAAAAAAAGAATTAGCCGCGGCTCCTTTAAAAATATAGTAGTAGACTTTCTGGTTTGTCTGGACCTCGCAGACTAATTGCCATGCGCTTCCGGATTGAAGCTGGCAGCAGACAACATCTTGAAAATGAGTCACTGGTGCAAAACAAAGAACCATTTGAGTTCCAGCAGAACCCCCCTCTCTCTCCCTCTCCACTCACGCACACTCATTGACACACACACGCTTCCAAAAATAAGAAAATGGATGTAGAATCATGTGCGGCTTTTAGGTTTGGTTTATTTCCTTTGGACTCAAGATCTTGAGTGTCCAAAGTACACCAGAGTCTATATCTGATTCACATTTAATATAGGTCATGTATAACTAGTTTACTGATACACACAAAGAGACAGACTGTCATACTTTAAGCTGTGACAGTGAAGGCCCAGGCAGCTCTGAAATTCCATAAATCAACATTTGCTGTGGCTTGTTAAGTGTGAAGTCAGAGGGTGAACATAGATCAAACAGAATCTGACATCAGGACGTGGATGTGTTCTCCACATGTTGTTGTGGATCTGTGTTGAGGTGTTGTTCTTAAAAAGACAAGTTTTACATCCACTTGGTGTCAACAATCATCACAAGATCCTTTACACAAATAAAGAAGCAAAGGGGTGTGTGTGTGTGTGTGTGTGTGTGTGTGTGTGTGTGTGTGTTCCTGGTGGCTCCCAGTAACAGGACGTCCTACCTCCCAGAGAGGGAAGGCCTTTCACCGGGAAGACGCCCCTGTTGCTGAATGCCAGGAAGTCCACGTTTAGACAGAGAGAAAGAACTACAGTTCTTCCATCACCTAACACACACGCCCGTGCAGGAAAAGGGAAGTGAGGATACGCGGTTGTGTGTGTTTATGGTGACGGGTCATTGTTTGCACCACATACACTTTCCCCTCTCTGCTTCCTGTTAGGAAGACAGAGAAAAAAGACAGATGCGCACTGTATTTTTATGTTGAATGTCCATTACTGAACCATGTGTTACTATGAAAGAAAGCAGAGCAACATCACTTCTGGTGGCAACGTTTGAGGTCCTCGGCTCCAGCGTTTGTCCACTGTTGAGGCAGATGTGGTTGCCATGGGGATTTCTGGCGCAACTGCAAAGTGTCTACTGTCATATCGTCATGGTTGCAAATTAAATCTGGTCATAGTGAGTTATATGTTGTTTCTCTTTTGGCAGTCAGTAGTTCTGTATTTCCTGCTAATAAGACATCTTGTAAATGAATTTGTGTGAGAGAGAGAGAAAAAGCAGAGGAGACAGAGAAACAGACGGGCAGACGCTCACAGACAGTCGGTGGTTTCCAGGTAAACACGTCGGTTAGATCCATGCTTGTCTTGGCAGAAGGTCACTGACCACATCCTGCTTTATCACTATGGAAACATCCAAAAGCCAACCACTGTCTGGCCTTCTCTTTCGTGCTCTGTCTGCCTCTCTCTCTCACACACACACACACACACAAATTATTGTATTGTATTTTCTTTCCTCCTTTCAAGCCTCACTACATCCCTGAGCATAATCTCACTGAATCATAATATGCATACGGATGGTTTATTTATAGGGGAACAAAACAGCATTAAGTGTCATAGTAAAGTTAAATCTGCAACATTTATATGAGCTAAGGAGGTGAAGTAAGGGCACATGGTCAAATTCATCCCTCAGCATCAATGGTGGCTTCACTCACTCTTGTATTTACTACTGCCGCCATCCTGCTTTGGAAGGCAGCCAAACTCAGAGTCCATTAGACAAAAGAGCCTGAGTTGATATGTGCGAGATATAGATCGCATATTTTATTCACAAACCATAGTGGTCAGAAACTCACAGCAAAGTGTTGTTTACATGTTTGTGTTGTCTCTTTGTGGGTTTAGTGTTTATGATAGGAAATTCCCACTCAGAGAAGGGGGTGGTGGGCTTGGTCAGCGCTGTTATGCATGTGGTTTTTTAGTGGACTTTGCATCAGAGGAAGCATCGTGGTTCGCATTTGTGTTGACGTTGACAATTCCTGCTCCTCCCTGTCCACCGACCCTCCTTTCTTTCTTGCCTTCCTGCTTTATATGTCTTCTGTGGCGTCTGATTCCCTGAACAGTCTAAGAATATGTGAAACTATGAGGGAATCATCAAGGAACTAAAGGGCATTAACTGACTTATATAGTTTATTATATTGTTACTGTCACTCTCTAATGACTTGATCTGCAACAATTTCCTTGACAGGTTTCATGTACACTAAAATGAATGATTTCTGACAGTGAATTTTAAAGTTGCACAATCAATATTTTTGTAATAACAATGGATCAACAAGCTAAGTGTAATGGTGGAAGTTGTCACTTGTATTGACAAATCTGCAGATAATTATTGCCGTTTTATAGTCTTTTAGCTCATTGTCATTGTTTAGTTCATTGTTTACAGAAGTTGGTCTTGACCAAGAAAAAAAAAGGTTCTCTCCGACTTCCTAAAACAGTCCAGAGACATACAGGTTTATATAGGTGAACTTGTGAATCTAAATTGCCCAACAGTCTCAATGTGAGCATGACTTGTCCAGGGTGTACCCCGTCTCTCAACCAATGCCAGTTGGGATTGGCTTTAGCCCCCTGTGACCCTGATAAGGGCAAGCGGTTTTGGGAAATGGATGGATGGATATGTCAATTTTGAGTTTCCACAAAGTGGCAAAAAAAAAATCAGTGCGGCTTCAGAGCTGGGAAATTGGGATCACATTTCCCATCAGCCCCGTTGCCTTCGGATCTTGGGGATAAACATCCTGGAATTGATTTTCCTTTTCTTCAACCATCAGCTTTCACCAAATATCTACTTGGTTAACTTGGTTTCATCTGGAAGAACATTGCTCTGTTCATGATTTGTGCAACAACACAATCCGTCTTGTTCACAGAAAATGTTTTTAAGACCTCTGGAGAGTACAAAGCAATATGTGGTCGTTTAACTGATTTTTATTACTTCTTGATTCTCCTCCACAGATTGCTTGGGTCTCTGCTGTCATCCCGTCATGGAGAGCTCCATCACACTCTGGCAGTTCCTGCTGCAGCTGCTGCTCGACCAAAGCCACAAACATCTCATCTGCTGGACGTCCAACGACGGCGAGTTCAAGCTGCTTAAGTCCGAGGAAGTGGCCAAGCTCTGGGGGCTGCGCAAGAATAAGACCAACATGAACTATGACAAGCTGAGCAGAGCTCTGCGCTACTACTATGACAAAGTATGAAACTCAGTCTAAGTGGTTTAGTGATGTTTTATGTCCTTAGGGTCATGAAACCTGCTTGAACCAACGCACCAAATATGTCAATAAAGGGTTTAAAATAAGAACGTCTTGTTTCCTCTGCAGAACATCATCAAGAAGGTGATCGGCCAGAAGTTCGTCTACAAGTTTGTGTCATTCCCTGAGATTCTGAAGATGGACCCTGCGGTTGTGGAGTCGGGGCGCAGCAGTGAGGAAAGTGGTGGTGCCATGTCGGAGCCTGAAGCTGACGATGAGGATGGTGGGAGAAACCAGTACCTTCACTCCGGCCTGTACTCCTCGTTCACCGTCAGCTCCCTGCAACACTCCTTAGAACTGCACCAGCCAGTTAAGATGGAGCCCAGATCTGATCGCCATGACGACAGCTCCTCTGTCATCCGATTCATAACCAACCGTGGCCACTCCTCCCTACCATCTACGCCACCTCCATCCTCCAATGAGACCTCCCTTTCCTCCAGGCTGTCTCCTCAGCAGGCCCGCTCCTCCTCCTGCTCGTCCTCCCCGCCACAAAGCCCCGCCCACACATGGTGGAGGGGGCGGGGCCAGAGCACAGAGACTGGTGAATTAGAGCAGAACGCTCAACCTCTAAACCTGTCATCTGGTCAGAGGGAGAGAGTGAGGTCACAGAGCACAACAACGCCAGAGAGAAGGGGATTTGCCAACAGCGCACCTTTGAAAAGCAGAAAACCCAAAGCTTTGGAAATCTCCGCCCCGTCCCTCCTCCTTACAGGAAGTGACCTTGTCTCCATTGCTCTCAACAGCCCAGCGCTGCCTTCAGGGTCCCTGACCCCTGCCTTCCTCACCACACAGGTACAACATAACACATAAATTAACACCATTGCACTCACACATAGTCCTTGCTGAGGTGTAGGTGAGGGAAGAGTGAAGCAAAAGAGAAGAGGGAGACCGAGAGGGACGATGCATGCATTTTGGGGGATGAAAAGTTAAGTGAAGCTCGTAGACAGGGAGGAGATGGAAAGAGGTGAGCGGAAAGACGGGAGGAGGCGAGGGAGGGAGGAGGTTCATAAGTGAAGCCATATGTTCTTGAAGCTCCTGATTCACTGGCAAGAACACACTGACCAAACCAGGACAGTCTGACTACATTCAGGCATTCAGCTGACGCTTTTATCCAGACTGAGCAATGATATGCCACTGTGTGCACAGTGCATAATTGATGGAAAATAAAAGTGTGCACTAAAGCGTTCACTCATCACTGAACATTTTGTATAATGAAGTGTTTACAAGGAACACCTGAGGTGTTGGTTATCCAAGGCCCATTAACCGCCTCAAGAATCTTCCAGAAATTAGAAACTTGAAGAATTTTTCCCAGAACAGACATGGTCCAGAGACCATGTCTGTTTTCAAAATTCTTCTCTTCTTTTTAGTTTGTACAAAAGAAATCAGTTTACCAGTTGCTGTTTTTTGATGACCTGAACTGCTATCTTGGTAGTCAAGCAGTGAGCTCTACCTGGCTGGTAAATCAGCAATAATCCCTGTATCTTTTCACATGAAGAGTTTGACACAGCTTCCTGCCATGGAAAACAAATTTACTCATTTTTGAGTTAATTTCATGCATTTTTTTAGAAAGTCGTTGGTAGAAAGATGACAGGAATGAGTTGAGAAAGAGATGTGGAATAACATCCAGCAAAGGTCATGTAGGCCAGCACCTTAAACCCTGATACCAGCAGGGCACCTTTTTAAAGATTTCCTTGACTTTTAGCAGAATTAACATTGTGTTTAACATGGCTAAAAGAAACAGGGTTTAAAAAACATATTAACACAATAAACTTGGTCGTTGCACTTAATTTTGCCGTGAGTATGTAACACAAACGCACTGAATAAACGGTTCTTCCTGAACTTTTCTGGCTGTTGCGGTAGAACAGAGTCTTATGTTCTTGTGCCAGAACCAGAAAGAAAACCAGCCTTAGTTAAATATGAAGAGACAGAAGAAAGACGAGACAGAAGAAAATAGTTCTCATGAATTCTGTATGAGTGGAGCTTCCTGACCTGCATAGAGTCAGTGTGCCAAGTCAGTCTGTCTGGTAGATGTGAGTTCACTAGAGGGCAGGCTTGGTTTTGAGCTCCTGGGTGAGACTGAATGATATGACAACTTCACCACAGACTATGTACAGTTCTGAGGACTTATTGCCAAAATAAACACCATCGTTTCCATTTTCGTGTATTTAAGCTCTGACATTTCATTTTGGGTTTTGTCAATGTAGACTCCGTCTGGTCTGCTGCTCACTCCCAGTCCTCTACTATCCAATATCCATTTCTGGTCCAGCCTGAGTCCTGTGGGACCCCTCAGTCCTGCCCAACTGCAGAGCCATGCCCCCCTCTTTCAGGTAATGTTCTGGTTGTTCCACCCTGAAAAACTCAAATGTATTTTCCTTATATTTCTACTGTATATTTGTGAACTTACTTGGTACTCCTAAGTACCTCATATACGTACAATGTATTCACACAAACACAGAGAGAAAATGTTAGTTCTAACGTCTGGAATCAATTTTAATGGATAATTACTGTAAAATCTGTTCTAAGATAAACTAAGTCAGCCCTAAAGGTTTCAGTTCTGATAGTCTTGTGTAAAACGGACAAACACTGTCAATTTCTATAGCAGCCTTTCAGAGAAAATACCAGCTTACTCTGGTGGTGATAGATAGAAAATCTCTGTCTGCCTGTAAATCTCTATTTACAGCAAGTCCCTCCCTCATAACTACAGGATCTTTTATTTCACACCACAGATTTACCTTGATAGTTGTTTTCATATGGTTGTCTGTGTTGGTGTGTTGGTGTATGTGTGATTCACAGAGTTTCAAAATAAGCTACAGATGTTTCCGTTCTGGTGTGGACAAGAAGAGGGGGGGTACTTCCTGTTGGTTAGGGGGGAAAGGGAGCAGGCTGGTTGGTCAGAGACCCCTCCTACCCATGACACCTCTGACACAAACACATACACACAAGCCCAAAACAAACTGTTAAGCATCTAATGACCAACATTTAAGTCCCCACAAACCAAGTCGGTCCCCATAACGTTGGTGTGCTACCGGGTCCCCACAGTGTAATATAAGACAGGACGTTAATTTCCTTCTTCCTTCGTCTTTCTTGCAAGTAATTCTTTGAAAGCACTGATGAACCCTGACAGTACTGTTAACATTACTGTTACCATTATTTGGGTAGTTTTGCTAGTGGACTATTATACTAATATATATTGATTTTCTGCAAATGATCAAGAAATTAATATAGTTTAACTCAGTGTAAAATGACAATGACTAAACTTAATTAGTTAGTTAATCTAATCAGTTGTCTAATTGTCCCACTGCAGTTCCCCACACTGCTGAATGGACCAATCCCGGTGCCTCTACCCAACATGGACACTCCTTCTCCTCTGCTGCTCTCCTCCAGCTCCAACAAGTCCTGATACCATCCCGAGCTCTCGGAGCAAACTGGGAGGCCAGGCCAAGCTAGGCCAGATCTGCACAGATAAAGGACCAAGCTGATCAGCCTTAAAGTTTGATGATGAACCACACACACACAAGTCGGACTTCTTCTGAGTCCAATTACACTTTTAATCTGAAACCTGTTCCTTTGCATTTATTATATAAAGAAACAGGAGCTTCACTTTGAAGCTTTGCTCTCCAAGAAGAGTATCTGCATTAGACATTTCTTTGTGTGTTCATCTGCTCATATTCTTCACATTTGTGTTTGGTGTTTTCCTCTTTAGGATGTAAAAACCTCTGAATTTCTTGAAGAAATGGACTGGATGTCACATTTCTCATCTCAGTTTGAATCTCATCTCATTCCACTTGGTTTAAACTTCAGTGATGCAGATTGGTTGCAATTTTATGAATGTTATTGCTATGTCCCTATCTGCCCTGACTAATATCAGTATCCACACTCATGACTCAAACAACTGAGATCTGGTGAAGTCCTTGTCAGGAATTATGAGATGATGAGATCTTGCTGAGCCAGAAGGGTTAGCAAATGTAATCTAAATGGACAGATACGTCACTTATTAGACTCAAGTACAGTATTTTTAAGTAATAAATAACAGTTAATTTTGCTACTGTGCAATTAAAGAAAATTTGCTTCGAGTTAGCTTGTGATATCTTACATGACTGTACATGTCGTATGTAGCCACAGCTTGGAGATGGTTAGCTTATCTTATAGCATGAAGACTGGAAACAGCTTGCCTTGCTCTGTCCAAAGGTGACAAAATCGAACTACTAGCGACTAAAATACATTATATGTATGAAAACCCATGTTTAAAAATCAACAATTTATAGTTTGACAGAACATTGGAAAGTTAACAGTAGTGACATGTCAAGAAATAGTTTAACCTCAATGAAGCCACAGTGTGGCGTTTTTAAACTTTTACGCACATTTTTTTGTACATAATAAACAAGCCCGACAATATAATTTTTATAAGTGAACTTTAGAGGTGCTCAGCAGATTTTTTCTAACTTTGGACAGAACCACGTTTCAAGTCTTTAAAAAAGCTAACCAACTGCTGGCTGTAGCTACATATTTAACTTCTTTTTTTTCAAATTTGATCATAAAATGGGACCATAGCTTGATGATTAAATGCTATGGTTAGGGTTACACAGATTGGTAACCTGCCATGACATATAGCAAGTAGTGGGGTGATTGTATTCATTTTTCCTGTGCTAAGCCTTCCTTTAAACAAATCAAATGTGAACAATTTGGGTGAGTCCAATGGCTGTCTCATTTTTCAACCTTCAACCCAATCTGTGTCACTTTGGGAATGTGAAAAGTACAAGAAGTGACACGTGACAAGTGTCTCAGGATCATTTTTACATTTTTTTCAGACTTGATACGCATTCGTCTAGATCTAGTTAGTATAAGCGGAGTATGGCCACATGACATGAATCTCTTACTGACTCCTAGCAGAGCACCTGCTAGCCTGCGCGCTAAAACGCTGTAGAAATCCTCATTTTGTCCTCTGTATCGCTTTGACCTGACGCTGTGAACGTTTTTCTTTGTATAGTTTCATGCTTTTTTTATGCACTGTACTTTCAAGCCTTGTACCAGCTGTGCCTTCGATATTATAAAAATTGTGTAAATAAATGTATTAAGCTTTAAACCAGGTTTTATGGACATTCCAGGTCAAAATTGCACAAAAGCCTTTTTTGTAAAATGGTTCCTGGTTATTTTTATAGAAAAATTAATGGAAATGTATTCTCAGTGATTTGCTTGTGTTTTGTGGACAGAATCGTTGCTGTTTTTTGGAATAAAATGAATTACTTTTCAAAGTTATGTAACTGTATTCATTTCATTTGGTAAAACACACTCTTTCCACCACTCAAAGAATGACTGCTGCACAGAATGTTTATGAAACAGATTAAATTTACTTTTGATGGTTATGAGAAATAAATAATTCCAGTAAAAAGAGTCACACACCAACTGTTGACCGGCAGCTCAGTGTTTCAGAGAGGTCGAATTCACAACACAGCAGGCCTTCCATGCATCAGGCACGCACGCACACACGTGTTCAGACATGTTCACATAAATTCAGGTCATTCATACATTTGAAAAAGTTTTACAGTTTTACAATGATAAATATTTAGCCATTGTAGAAATCTCCTTTCATGCATGTCACTGCTGTTTATGTCAAAAACTGCTATTAGCAGAAACACCGTTTGCAGCTAACAGTGGAACAATCCTGCATCCTCATGTTTGAAATGTGTATGAAATGAAAACAGCTATTCTTTAAAGTGTAATAAAGTTTCAGTGAAGCATCCAAACACAAATATACAGTTTTTATGAAATTCAATGAAGGGAAGAAAAAGTTTCCTCATTTTAAAGCTACCTAGGGAAAACTTATGGGGCAATGGGTCGATGTAATACAGGATGTCTACCATTAATATAATGACTTTTTTCCTGTGAACACAATAATTGTAACATTATTTGAAGTGTAAACCGTTAAATGATGAGACATACAGTATGTCTACAGGATTGTTAAACTAGAAGATGCAAAGTGTGTTTCAGTCCATGTTTACTGCATGTATTCTCTCGGCCGTTAATGACTTAGTCAGTATGTTGAGACAGAACTCTCGTGTTGCTCAAATCCTTTAAATCTCGACAGACGATAAATGTGAAATTTTCATGTAGATGTTGAGCAAAAGAGCGGCAGTAACAGGAAAACCTCCCTCAGATCTTCTCACACTTACATGTGCTGTTATGTTCAATGCATTCCTGGTGTTTTTTAGTACAGAAACTTATGCACTGCACTTATTTTTGCTATGGCGAGTGAGGAAATTGTTCTCTGTGCCTTTTCGCATTAGCTTTGCTTAGCTTAGCATAAAAACTTCAATCAGAGGGAATCTTTCTACCAGCACCTCTGAAGCTCACTAATCAACACGCCTTGTTTGTTTGATTTATATTTTAAAAGAGTGCAGAATTAAGGTTTTGCATGTGGTCAAGTTCAAGATTTCTTGGCCTGCTTAGCAACCTCACAATGTCCACTCCAAGAAGACACCTAGAAGCTACCGTGGCCTGGCCAAGACATAGTTCAGCGCATCACCAACTTGTCATTTTTACACTTTGGTTTTAGTACACACTGAACATACCAGATAAAACTTGTTAATTTGTGACGTTAGAGAGGGAGTAGGCAGATTTGTTAGCTATGAAGCTAACATTTTCCTGGTGCTAGCTTCATTAACGATACAAGCATGGCATAAATCTAACTCTGGTAAGAAAGCAAAGAAGTAAATATTCCAAAATGTCAAAATACTCCTATAAAGCCATGAAACACGTTTTGCTATCACACAGCTGCTGGAAATATCTACACCATCGCTGGTCCACGGGAATAAGAGGAATACTCACTGCAACTAAAGTCAGCCAGGATCACAAATCACAGCAGAAGACATTTTAGTGTGAGTGCTGAAGTGATTTTCAGGAGGACTTCATGTGCTTCAGTAAACATGCAGTCAAAAGTGAGATTTCTCAAATGGCTTCATCTGTAGCATCACTGTCAGTTGCAAACAACACAGCGGGCAGTTAAATCTAAAATTTCAATTTGAAATCTTTTTTTTTCTCTTTTCTTGTGTACAAATGCTGGAGAGAGCAGTGGTCCGATGCCAAGTGGAAAACAACCATTTTGCTTTTGAACATCCCACCCCAACCCCACGCTATCCCGCCCCGCCAACCCCTCCCCTTCGAAAAACATGCCACAATGACGCTGTTGTTTCACAAGGAGAGGTCAAAGGTCACAGACACAGAGAACACATCTTAATACTATTGGGTAAACTTGGCCGTGTCAAGGCCCGTGTCCCTGATTCGAGAAAAAAAAAAAAAAAGACACACTGAAGTGCAAGTTAAAAACAACGAGTTACTGCAGTGATTTCTCCGAATGCACACAGAGCGAGAAAGTGTAGCTTGCAATTTTTTTTTTAAAAGCACTGAAGTCCTGGCAGTTTTGTGAGGGGTTTTAGGAAAGGCTTGCTGGTTTCCTGTGGGACGTCACATGACTTCCTGTTCAGCTTCAGTATTCCTCCTCTCTCATCCATGATTTTTGCTCGTCTTCTGAACTGTTTGCCCCCACCCCTCCTCCTCAGTTTTGGTCCCGTTGCTGAGCCAGAATGTCCAAAAGAACAAAAGAACCGAAAGTTGTTTTCATGTTCTCCCAGTTCGTCTGGACTCTGTGTGTGTGCTTCTTTAACCCACAGACCAAAATTATTACCACAGTCCCCTTCCAGTACTGGTTTCTGACCCTCGGTGTAACCCCCCAGAGGGCAGCAGGGCCTCTAGAAGCAGAGTCCAACTGAAATGTTTCGGAAAAATTACGACAAGGAATCCAGAGGAACCGATTTTCCCCAACCAGGACCCTCTAGCCGTCCCAGTCTTTCTAAACCTGGAAATTTGTAGACTTCAGTCACGGAAGCTTGAAGAAAAACAAAACATAAACTCCAAATATATATAGATATACATATTTATAAAAAAAATCTGAAGAAACTGAAGCGTTCGGTCTCCAAGCACGACAACAAGAACAACAACTTGGATCACAGCGTCGACATCAACATCAGTGGAATTCTAACTCAAATGAAGCCGGAGAATTGTAGTCAGAGGAAAAACAACAGTAACCTTACTGACTGCTCAACTGTGCATGGCGTCTCGAGTTCACATCATGTACACACACACACATGCACACGCACACACACGGTGTGTTAAATACAGACAGTAGTAGTTTAGCAGCAAAAATTTCAACCTCACCCCGCCCCCCCCCAATAAATAAACACAGTCTCCAAACAGATTCAACCCAGAGGGGTGTGTGTGCTTGTTTGTGTGTGTGTGTGTGTGTGTGTGTGTGCAGGTAACGGGGGGTGGGAAGGGGGTCACTCCGAGGGGAGGTGGGCTCATGCGAGAGGGTTGGTGGGAAATAATGAACAAGTTGGGCAGTCCACCGTCCTCTTCAGACACTAGAAGAGCATGCTCTGCCTCCTGTTGATCTTGCCGTTACCTGGAAGAAAAGGAAAGATTTGAAAACTACAACACCCATAGTGCCTTTGCTTCACATTAAACATATGTAGCCTTCATCAATAGATTATTACTTCTTAGACAGTTTAAAGCATCGAGCCTCAAATCTGTCTTGTGAATCACCAAGTATATGTAAAGGTAATATTTATATTACATGCCCGTCAGCCTCTATCAGACTCACTTCACCTGATGACCGCCACATGATCATATCATGTAAGATCATCTATTTTATGTCTCATGATCTAAAGAGGCTCAGTGCTGCATCTGGATGTGATCCCCACCCACCTGACTCTGGGTACGAGGAGCTCCTGTAGCCCGGGTCTCTCTGAAGCTGCAATTCTTTTAATGTGAATATCGATATACCTGCAACACAGAGGAGAGCGTCAGTCTACAACCAACTGCAGGAGAGAATAATAATAGAGCTAAAAACTGCAGCTTTAATCAGTTGAGTGTGTGTGTTTATGTGTGTGTGTGTGTGTGTGTGTGTGCGCACGCTCACTCTCTGGCAGTGTGTGAACTCTCATCCCGAGCTGCCTGAAGTAGGAATGTTTCATGGCCTCTTCAGCTGAAATCCTCTTCTTGGATTCGTACTGTGGACACGAAAACAGGAAATATCAGCCATCCTGTGATCTGAGCAGACAGTTGGCTGTTGTGTCTGCAATTAGCGATTCAGTCAAATAGACCGTGACAAACTAAAACACTTTAAGAAACAAGACCCCAGTGTGCGTTCATTAAAAATACTGTCATGGAAAACAGTGAGAGTGCCTCCTGCTGTCCACAGCTGGTACTGAACAGGGTTATTTCCAAAATAAAATCAGAGCAGTAGTGGGAGAGGACAGGTTGTTAAACATGTTTTTCCATTACTAACAAAGAAACAGTTACACTGGCAAAGTTACATTTCAACTTTAATGTTCTTGTTTTTAAATCCAATCTATCCAATCAGCTCCCAGACTGTCTTTTATTTGTCAGTATTTGTCTCTTCCTGTCTAACAGAGAAATAATCTGTGAACCAGAGATGATATTATAGTTCATGATCAGCACCTTTACCCATTAAAAAGTGTTTAGTGTTTCACTGCTGTGCAACATTCCCTATAAAGTGGTAAAAGAGAAGTCCACTCACAAGTTTCCAGAGCTTTCAACCACATCTCACATTTTCCTTGGCCAATAAAGCTGGTAAAGGTGTCATCACATGACCTAATGTTACATAATAACAGGTAGCAGGTCGTAACCCCCATCTCTGTCCAAGGTCATTCCTGGTCTATCGGCTGGTTCCTGGTACACCTTGACCACTTGTTATCATGTGACCAGAAGCTCAGGGTCATGTGATGATGAAGACTGTGAGATGTGGGTGAAAGCTCAGGAAGCGTGTTAGTGAACCACAGGGCTTACGATACCATTCCCAAAGGTCAGGCATGAACATTTGTGCACTTTTTAATGAAGGATTATGTTGTGTTGACAAAAAAAGAAAAATTCAAATGAAACAAAAGGAGGATTCTGGGTACTGTGAAACACTCACTTTGAGGAAAGACAGCAACAGCTCGATGCCTTCACCGTCCAGCCTGGAGGAGACAAAAGGACGAGCAACAGTTTAGTGTCTGTGCTGATGGGAATGTGGGGGGGCTCATGGGAGGAAGGAAGTGGATGGCTGTCTGCAAAATGTTCCACAGGATTTCCTGCCTGTGCCGCACACACACACTCACACACACATTATGACCACACAACATTGCTGTATGCGAAGAGGCTGAAAAAAGTACAACCACCGGTGCATAAAAAACAGAAAAGTACACACAGAAGAGTGTAGCCCCCCACTCTCACACACACACACACACACACACACACACACACACACACACACACACATTACCTGGGAGCGTGGTTGATTAGCGGCTGTGATTTGTATTTGGGGAAGTTGTAGGATTTAAATTCTTCGATGGAGGAGATTCCCGGCCAGTTCTCCTCTGTGGGTGTGCCTGAAGTCACAGAGTCACAGCCTCTCACATATACAGTATTTCACCTTGTTCAGTGTTAAACAAGTAACAGCGTGTGTGCAGTGAAACGTTGGGTTGCTATGGTGATCTGGCCTGGAGTCACTCACCCAGTAACCTGAAGATGAGGTGGAGCTCGTCCTCCACGGTGGAGCCGGGGAACAGTGGCCGACCTGCAGCCATCTCATAGAATATACAACCAACACCCCTGCATGCACACACACACACAAATTATTATTTTCTTTAACAATTAATCTGCTAATTATTTTTTTAATTAACTGATTAATTGTTGAAGTTTCTGTGACTTCTAATCTATATATTCTATAGATATGTTTACGTTTATCTCTAATAAACATCTGAGGTTCCGACATCCTCGGAAAGTGGAAGTCACACTGAATCTAAAAACGTGTGCATCACGTCTGCATGGTCAGGTCTGACTCAGACAGATAATGATCACGCCTGTACTAAGTGTTAGCAGTGCGAGCAGCAGGGCTCTTGTGAGGCTCATACCACATGTCGATCTGTGTTGAATACTCAGAGGATCCCAGTAGCACATCGGGAGGCCGGTACCAGAGAGTCACCACCTCGTTGGAGTAGGTTTTAGTCGGGACGGATTTGGCCCTCGCTAGGCCTGCAAGCACACCAGAGACATAAACAGACATTAGAATTGTTCACACAGGAGAGAAGTGAATGTGTAAAGAGTATAATTAGAAATAATCAGACAAGTTTAAAGCTTTTCTTTCAAAAATTTACAGCAAGGACATCAGGAATATTCCTGCTCCTCTTACCAAAATCAGCCAGTTTGAGTTCTCCTCTCTCGTTGATGAGGAGGTTCTGGGGCTTCAGGTCCCTGTGGAGAACCTTCCTCTTATGACAATACGACAGCCCTCGCAAAATCTGGAACAGGAAGATCTGCAAAGATATATGAGTAAAAGCTCTGTTATTATGACTTTTATTAACAGGTCTCTACACAAAGCATTGTTTTTCACACTCTTCTGGATCCATGATGGCTGAACTTTCTCAGACAGAAGTGAGCTAAATAGACTTTTTGGTTGCCAGTTGAATGGTTCCTGGAAGTGTTTGATCAAAGGTCACAAAAATGAAACTTCGTATTGAAAATGTAACTAAGCAGGCTCATCTCTACTGAATGCGCAGAAAAGGGGAAACAAAAGCGCACATGGGTTTTTCACAGAAGAGGAAAATGACACAACAAAGCAGATAATGTCGAGAGTCATCCTCACCTTCACATTGTGCATGCTCATTATGTTCCCACAGTCATCCATGTACTGCTTCAGGTCCTTATCCTGCAGGGAGGGAGGATGCCATCAGACAGGAAGTACATACCTAGAGAACATCTCTACATTGACAGTTTTAATGTCGCCTCATTTTTCTGACTCATCAATCTGCTATTTCACATCCTGCTGATACAGCAAATTTTGTCCACATGAAGCAGTAATGACCTATGTCAATGTTTGCTACATCCCCTTCCTGTGTTACATCACTACATTATTTCTCAGCACCTATAACTTGTTGTTTCTGAATATTTTAAATAATCATTTTTCATTCACTTTGATGAGTTGCACATCCTTAATTGTCACTAATGAGGGTAAAAACAGTTGGAATTGTCTTTTAATGTCTGATTTATTTCATATGCAACTCTCTCTGTATGAGTTTTTCGTCTGGAAAGCTGTCCACAAAGACCATCATGCATTGGAAACACGGGGAAGTGCTGAGTCTCACCAGATACTCGAAGACGAGCGTGAGGCTCTTGTCAGTGTGGACGATGTCGTGTAGCGTCACGATGTTGGCGTGTTTGAGGTCCTTCAGTAACGACACTACAGAGACAACGACATGCAGGTGAGACACTTTCAACGAAAGGTGCCTCTTAACTCTAACTTGACAAAATGGAGGAGACAAAAAAGCTGATCACCTTCTCTGATGGCGGTGCACGGCGCTCCCTCCTCGTGCTCCAGACGGATCTCCTTCAGTGCCACCAGGTTGTCCGTAAGCTTACTGCGTCCTTTAAATACTGTGGCATAGGTTCCCTGAACGGAACACGAAACACAATGGTTCAATATTAGGGAACTAAACGTGAACTGTGGAACATACTTCCTTCATGGACAGCGTCAGATGAGATTCCAGGACTTACTCACCTCTCCCAGTTTGTCCAGCTTAATGTACGTCTCCAACTTGCCAAAACCAATCTCCGACTGAGGAAAAGACAAAGGACAGATGAAGTTATGGAGCCATTCAGGAGCTGAAGTTGCTTCAAATGTTTAGCTATCTCTCCATATAAATTTACTCAAATAAACTCAAAATTTAATTCTCAGAATCATTGATCTCTCTGCCTCTTCTGTAATGGATTTCTCTGTGTATGAGTGTTGAACGATGATGCAGAAAAGCTGCTCC
This sequence comes from Larimichthys crocea, assembly GCF_000972845.2. Classification (NCBI taxonomy): domain Eukaryota; kingdom Metazoa; phylum Chordata; class Actinopteri; family Sciaenidae; genus Larimichthys; species Larimichthys crocea. The sequence continues at coordinate 27,894,133 of NC_040022.1, read as the reverse complement.
CTCACTCTTTGTTTTAAAAAGACTGAATGCAACCTGAAACAATGGCTGCCGGCAACAAATCCTGACGTGTTCAGTCAATGTCTTTAATGAGAGGTTTGCAAACAGAGAGGTACTTTGAGCTATTCAGAACCCTTTGAGCTCAATTACTGCAATGTGCTGCAAAAACACTCCTTCTAGAAGTCAAATCTGAACACATACACATGATACACATATTTCTAGATTCTGTGTGACTTACACTTTTCAAGGATATTATTATCTCTGATGCCATTAATATAAACATCCATAGATCTGCTTACGAAAAGCTTGCCTGAGAATTTGTCAATATGTTGATGTCTCAATTTTGTCTGAGTGTGTCCAACTTTGAAAATTCCTGTAACATTTTTTCTATCATCTTCCACTGCAGCTGCTGGAAATATCTTGTGCTGGCATGGTTCTCTGTGCTTGGCCAAAAGGAGAAAAATATATCAAAGAACTAAAGGAGCAACAAATAAAGTGTTGTTTTTTTTGTTTTGTTTTTTACCTGATCTTTATAAAGAACCAAAAATGCACGAGCAATAACTGTTTAGGAGCCTAGGTCTAAATGTTGTGTGCCTGATCACACAAAACCTGAGTATTATGATATCATTTGATGGGCTAAAAGGCAGAAGGTTAGCGCAGATGAATCCATCCTGGCCTCACATGGGGCCAGTTGCCATGGTAACTTACACAGAGGGAGTCTGATAACGGCTCCACAAAGCAATAAAGGTAGCGCGCGCACACAGAGACACAAACACACACACACACACAGACAGACGGACACTGACCAGCGAGGCTCGGCGGGAGCGTCGGCTGAGCGGCTGGTCGAAGGGCGGGCTGCTGAGCTGCAGCTTCTCCAGGTAACCGTCGGGAATTCGGATGTCAGCAGGCAGAGACAGGCGCTTGTTGAGGTCCTAAAACACACACATTTAAAAAATTTAAACTTGCTTTTGGGATTTGACATTCCTGTAGTGGATCTACAGGAGTTTTGTAAGCAAGATAAAATTCTTGCTACTCATACTTAAAACTAAAATACTTATAAACTTCAGCACACACAATTACTCAACCACACTGGTTGATGGTTACACTTCACACTGTTGCTTGACTGCAGCACACCGTGAGAAAATGTACCTCAACATGCCCGTGTCTAGTGTCTATATGTGGTGTGGGGCATATTTCAGCAGCACAAGACAATGTAGCCTACCACCCATCCACCCACATACACACACACACACACTCATCTCCTCCTACTCCCAGGGACAGAAGACAGAAATCAGGTCGATCACCATCTTATTAAGTGTAAAAACAATTTCCCGGGCTCAGATCTTATTGTGGACGACTGATCACATCTATTCTGGGATCAAAAAAAAAGAACACATGATAGAGATGAACTGACTGATGTGGGAAAAACAAGGCTGAGTGGAATAAAAATACAGTTGCGAGAAGACATCTGTTTGTTCGTACACGTTTTGTTTTAACTTTGGCCTCTCCACAAATACCATCGACTCGTCCTCTCTCATTTCATTACTGAGGCCCTTTGTCCTCCGTGGCAGCGCTGCTCACACAAGATGACAGCGTTATGACAACTGAGAGATCAAATAAAAGCCCTGATTATGAAGAGTATGTTGACGCCGTGTCTTAAAACTCAGCAGTCTGCAGAGGATTTTGTCTCGTCTGATTACATTGCCTTTAGTTTTATGTTGTTCTCTCAGTTTGTGAAACACTTCACCATAGTTTAAAAAAAAGTCTTTGATAACTGATCAACAGAAAATTAACAAGTAACAATTTGATGAGTTATTTATCACAAATCAATTGTCTGGGGTCAGCTTCTCAAATCTGAAGATGCAATGTTTTATATTATTTAAAGTTGTATATCTTTGTGTGTTGGGCTCTGACTACTCTGCATTGCTTATATTTGATTCCTCGAAAATGAAGATGTGTGTACTGACATACATAATCTGTAATCTACATGGTAACAGTTTTACATTTTAAAAAAAAGCAAATCTGCACACACACACTACCTAAACATGATTAGAAGTAATAAGTTACCAAGTGAAAGCAACAAGACTATCACTATTAGGTCAGGTGTGTAAGATTTATGCATCTAATCCAATTGCTGGAATAATGCAGAAATAGAATATAATATTCATTCTAGTATGTTTTCAATGGTGTATAATCACCTGAGAAATAAGAATGGTGTTTTTGTGACATCAGGCAGTTTATATTGAAACAGTGGGATTCATAGAGTTTGCTGAGTTTTCATCTCCCTCATGCTTGAGGGCTGAGCTGTAGTCTGTTTTAATTCTTACACACTGGATCCTAAATGTCTTCAATTACAAACTGATTTTCTTGAGGTAACAAGTTATTTTAAAAACATATAAAACTGTGGTATATTCTTTGAACAATGCACATTCTTCTGCAAACTTTTTTTTCATTTAGCAAAATTTGTTAGGTTAAAAATAATATTTGGATCAGGAGCTCTCTGCTCAGAATATGCAAAACTTGTTCATCATAGTTTTTGACATTTAATATTAAACCCTATTAAATCCATAACTAGAAAGATTAATAGATATAGATTACATTAATAGACGTTTCACATTACACCTTGCTTTGTTAACAGACACTATAGAAGGGTGCCATATATGATAACAGATGTCATGGAACTTCATAAGCTCCTACTTAGAAAACTGTCAAAACTATGTTGTCCGTCTTGTCATCTTGTAACAATATATGTAAAAGGGACGGACGACAAACTGAAAGAAAAAAGCTGTTCACAAGAGTTGGTAAGCCCTTAACCTCGTTACTGACACAATACAGACTGATTCAAAACTCCAGCAGTATCAAAAGAACCGCAAGAAGAGCAGCAGACTCATGTAACAGAGCTTACGTATGTGTGTGTGTGTGTGTGTGTGTGTGTACCAGGTCAAGTGATTATCACCACATCCTTCACCTCCTCTTATTTTTGTGCACCAACGAATGAGATACACTCGAGTGGAAAATAGGTTACGTGTGTGTGTGTGTGTGTGTGTGTGCAAGAATGAAGGCGAAACATCAAGGTTGTTGTCAAGGTGGGTTTTGTCACATGCACTCCTCAGCCAGCAGGGGGCAAGAGGCCTCCAAGGCTGAGGCGCTCACACTGTTAGAATAAAAACAGGTTCAACAAAAAGATGGAGATGATTTACTGGGAATGTCTGCATGTAATGCAGAATACACCTACATGAATCTGACATTTAGATCTGTGTGCCTCAGAACAGAGGTTTACTTCCTTTTCCAGCTTATATAATTGCGAGTGTGAAACAATATGACAGAAGTGTGAGAGATGAACGCAACAATTCAGCCAAAAACCACAGAGAAGGTAGAATCTAGCGAGAAAAGAAGTCCCCTGATGATTCTAAGGGCTTTTTTTTTATTTATCCTGTTCACATTTTATTTGCAGAGCTTATGTAAGTGACTCTCTACCAAATTTCTCATCTTTGATCCGGTTTGTTTTGCCTATATGCAAATGAATTCATATTTCAAGAGGGCAAAAGATCATTTCAAATGTTATCAAAGTAGTGCTCGTGTTCTGATGTCGAGCAGGTGCTTAAATGCCAGTGTGATTCTTAATGCCATGATTTGATTATACACTTTGCAGTTGCAAGAGGAACATAGGAGTCTCCAATCCCAGCATGCACAAGGTCTGACATATAGAAAATCACTGCGGTTACAGCACAGATTATCACGCTGCATCTCTTTACCAGCCGCTGCTGCTGTGGTCCTCAGGGAGCAGGACTGCTATCAGTATCATGAAGCTCAGACACTGAGAGCCCATTAAGAGGCGAACAATCCACCCCCCCTTTATAGCCCCAGATCTCCCATGAGGTGAAGAGCAGAGCAGAAGCAGAAGTGAGGGGGTGAGGGGTGGAATGTGGACTCGCAGCATAAACCTTTTCTGTAATTAGTGTAGCAGTGCGCGAGCCTCACCTCCATGGAGATCCTCCGGTGGATGCGGTTCCTCAGACAGACGCCGGTTGGAGACTGCACCTCGTCTGATGACGTTCCCGATGCCTGGTCGCTCTCCCCATCTGAGCCCATCTTCAGGTTCTCATGCACGATATCTAAGACAGAGAATAAGAAAAAAACATTAAAAGACACAAAAATATATATTATTGGATATTTTTCCACAGGCGTCCAAGTGAGACTAAAGATGATCCTTTATTATAAATCAGACCTGGTTCAGACTGTGTGCTGAATAGGTTTAACCTTTGTGTCTGACATGGACACTTTTGTCCAATTTTGATTTTCATTTTGTGACTATTCCATAGTGGTTTTAGCAAGAGCCTTGAAAATTGGATTAATAATTTTTCACATATTTTTGAATTTCAAACCCAATCCTGTAGAACACCTTCCAACTCTGAGAAAATCAACTTTCCTGCCATACTCATCAACGACATATCTAAGACTGTTATAATCCCCACAAACCAAATAATTTGCATTCAGTATATTGGAAATAAACCCCTTTTCATGTGCTTTTTTCACCATTTTTTTTACGAGTGACTCTATTTTCTGGCATTGAAGGGGTTAAAAGTCTGAAATTAATTAAGAAGATGCATGCAAAAAAAAAAAAAAATCTCAATTATGCCTTTTTTATGGAATAAAACACATTGGACACTTTTGTCCACTGTGGTACTTGTGCCAATAAAAAAATATTAGGGCACAAAGGTTAAAGGTCCAGTGTGTAGAATATAGTGGAATTGCAGATTACAACCAAGTGAATACTACTGGCCTCAACCTCTCATTCTAAGCAAGGAAGAGAAACTACAGTGGCTGTGTAACCTGTGAAAAATGTGAAAGGTCCTATGTAGAGCCAGTGTTTGGTTTGTCCGTTCTGGGCTACTGTAGAAACATAGTGGTTCAACATGGCGAACTTGTTGGAAGAGGACCTGCTCCCTTTGTTGTATAAAAGGCTCATTCTAAGGCAACAAAAATGTGACAATTCTTATTTTCATGTGATTATAGACTAATTACGAAGATAGTTATGTGTCCATTTCTGCCAACGGAGACCAGTGAATATTAACACACTGGACCTTTAAAAATACATAATAATAAATAATAAAATAGTACTATATTTTGTACAATCATAACCAAAAGACATTACATTTAAAATAAAATTTAAATATATAAAATTATATACATATTTAAAATATATAACAGCAGCAAATCCTCACATGTAGCTGCTGGAACAGAAGAATATTTGTGATTTTGCATGATAAATAACTTAAACGAATAAACAATGATTACCAATATTGACAGTTAATTCTCTGTTGATCAACTAATCAAAGAGTTAGCTAACTGTTTAAGCACCAGAACTGTTCAACACTGTATTGGTTGACTTGTTCAGGGCAAACCTGGAACCTAGGAAAGGCAGAGGAGAGAGAGGGGATATCGGGCCGGATTCGAAGCCCAGGCCACTGCGATAAGGACTCGGTATGTCCTCCACCAGACCTTCTAACAGAAATAAAATTAATTTAGGAATGATAAAGGTGTAACGGCACTGCAAAGTTTCCTCAGAAAGTGAAAAGAAATGTTAAGTACAATGGACAGATAGTAAGAAAAGAAAAACTGATGGTTCTCATCAGGCAAACTTGTCAGGGAAATTCAGATAAGAAGACGTTTTTTTTTCCATTTGCACAACAGAAATGATAAACATGATTGAAAGGAAACATGCAGATGTTATTCCAACAAGAGTCAATGTGTAAACCATTTGTTAGAGTAGAGAACATGCACGTGCAGATGTATTTAAACTGAATATTTGGGAATATTTCATAAAATTATAAAATTAAACAGAAAAATAAACTCTTGCATTGGCCCTCAAACCACCTTCTCTCTCTACCCTCTCTCTTCCCCTCTATCGTCTCCTCTCACACCCTTGTAACCCCTGAGGCCAAAGATTAAACACTCCAACCTGCACCACTTCCTCCAGGGCAGTAAAAGCTACCACTACCATAGCACAGCAGGAGCAAACATACTGACACACACACACACACACACACACACACACACACACACACAGTTAATGAGTAGCTATGGTTGAACAGTTCTCTGTCATCAGTGCGTCAGCGCCTCCAACCATGTAGTCTATCATCAAATGTGAAAGCAGGAGAAAGAAATCTGTGTTCTGTTGATGGAGATTAACTGTTTGCAATTATTTCAAACATGATAATCCTGATTATCTCACAGCAAAGATTATTAAATATAACTGTTAGCCTAGATTTGAGGAAACAATGACTGTGGTTTTGCATTATAACAAAGCTCTATAACTTTGTGCACCATATAGACAAACTTCACTTCATAAAGTCTTGCTTCATTACTCTGCGGCATGGCCACAACCCTGAGGAACACTTTGCCCCAGAACGTGAACCTGTCTGTGGCCATTTGGTTAAAACCCAAAGTCTCTTCAGATTAAAGGAAATGCTGATCCACTTTTAGAAACTGATTTTTTTTCAGGATTTTCCTCTGGGGCTGACCTGCTATATTCATCTCTGCATGTCACTCTGTTTTTCCACAAATGGTTGACGTGAGGTTTCTCTGCTGCATCTCCATCTGAACTTTGGTTTGGGTTACAGCGGCAGAGTTTGATATACTACAGCGGGTTTTTAAGTGAAGAGAAAATATAACACTTCAGTATTTTACTGTAATTCAACATAATAGAGACGGCGACATGTCCTGTATGTCTTGCTCAAAAAAACTACAACCCAGGACATAAAGAAAAAGGAGAAGAAAAGATAATAGGGAGCAACAGGAAATTGTTGCAAGGTTTCCATCTGGAGATGGGTGACTCCACTTTCCTCTCACTGCTTTTCTTCCTCAAATCTTCTTCATTGCTTCATCTTTTTTTTTTCCTCTACAGACATCTACCTTCATACGCTTGCACTGTGCCCCAGTGGCCTCATTCATCAACCATGCACACACACAGTTCTCTGCATAAACCACACATACTTCTATGCACACGGCTTGATCAATTTTTTCTTGTGTTTGAGAAAATGCATACATTCAGAGCCACTCCTAACCGTATGCCAATAAACCACAGGTAAATCAGTTCTTAAATTTAAGCATAAACAGAATGTTTTATTTGTTAAATGTTTTTATTACAAAATCAATTATTTCATGAAAGTCAGAATCATGAAATCATGACATATTTTCATGAAATGTTCCCAATCACCTGAAATGAGGGATGTATGAAATCCAACGTTTAATTTGACTTAAGTGATATCAGCCTCACTCTTTACTGTTCACTTTCCCCCTGCTGTATCATGTAACTGAGGCAAATACTGCATTTCCCACTGTTGCTCCACGTTAAAAGCATTCAGCTGGCAAAATACTGTGCAGCTTTTGTTGTGAACTAATCACAGCACATTTGTCACAGAGCTTATCGCTAATGGTCGCTCATCAAAAGAGTTTTCGCAAGGGAGTAAAGCACGGCCAAATTCAGCTCAAATCAGGTGTTGCGGCGATTAGTCACACAGCTGGGGATATTTATTTGTGCTGAACATAACCGCTATGAAACGTTCACAAAATAACTTTATTTCTCTGATCCCCTGCTTCCTCGCTATCCGTGCTCCCTCTCTCTCATTCACTGTATATGTCGCTCAACCACAGCTGTCTCTTTCACTATTTTGTAGAGCCTAGGGACGCGAAATAAATTAAGCAAGGATGCAACTGGGAGAGTATCACAGTTTAGTCCATGAATAAGCCCTGTTCAAATGAATGGTAAAATCTGTGTTTCACCACGGCGCCTGGTCAGAATCAGCCTGGACAACAATGAGGAGCCACAGTGAGCTGTCAGATAAATAGCTTTAGGTGACAGGCTGCACATCTCTAACTCCCTCAGCATTATTACAAACTCTTATATATAACAAAAGAACAAAAAAAGTACTTCTTTATTAAAACTAATGAGTTTATCTGCCTGCCCTGTAGCACACATTAGCCACTTTATGGCAAATCGGCTGTCCCCAGAATTCTGGGGGCTGTAGTTTTAAACCACACGTGCTGCAACCACTAGTAACCGGAGGTGTCACCAAACCAAACCGGACTGAAAACATTAAAGGATTAATTGTCTGCCATCACATTGTGGTGTTATTTCATCTTGGTCTTTTTTGTCGTAACTAAGTCCATACTAAAGCAGCTAGGACTCTCAGAGAGATGTGGTTGACCATATATGGCGTTTTGGGGACATTTCTGTATGTAAACAGGTCTGTGCATGTACCAGAAGATGGATGTAGAACAGATGAGATTTATCATTATACATTGCATAAAGGTGTGAGTATGCATGTTTGATAAAATGAAACTTTGTTTGTACAGGCACACATTTAGAACTTGTTCTACGCATGATTTGATAACCGAGACCCATGAGACTAAAACTTAAGGTTCTTCTTGAAAGTTCTTCCTCATCCCATCACTCCCTTTTCCTTCCCTAAATCTGCCACACTTTCCTCCTTCTAACCTAGTTACTTTCTCTATGTAAACACCTCACAAACAACTTATTCTCGGCCCACTTTCCTTCAAGTTGTCTCTTTAAAAACTTCCAAATGATCTCTCTTCCCTTTTTCTGTCACTTCTCTGGTCTCTCGCATCTCATTTACATGTTTCTCAAACCCCACCATTGTCTTTCACTTCCCACCTTTTGCCTGTCTTTCCTTTTCACTCTCCATGTTTCTTCTTTGTTCCTATCTTGTTTTCATGTCTACAGGGTATTATTGGCAGCGGCCGACCTCACTCTGTAGTGCTTCGACACATTCTTTCGCTACCTGCGCTTTTCTAACTTGCGCGCCTCTTCTCCTCCAAAGCCTCCAAATGATCTCATCTGTCCTACTTTTCTTTTCCCTTCAACCTCCTTTTACTTTCACATACTTCTCCATTATCTCCTGTTATTTCATATCTACCCTCATCGCCTCCGAAAACTCACAAGAGTATTTTCACATTCTCCTACCATTTCTTCACCTCCCGATGCCAAACCTGATTCCTTGTCCTCTGTTTTTCTGCTTTTACACGTTTCTTATCTTTTATTACTTCACTTCTTATCTTTTATTGCCTCACTTTTTTCTCTCTCCAAAAACCTTGAAGGATTACATTCTCCACCTTTATTTGATATTTCTTTCCTGATCATCTCTGCACATCCTTCCTTCCTTCACTTCCCTGGGAGGTTTTTTTTGGTACTTGGACTTTATGATCTTTCTCTCCACCTACTTATCTGGCCTCCACTGTCTTTAGCAGCTTTTCTAATAAGCACACAGAGTATAGTACTATAGTAATATGAGGCATATCAATGTCCTACTTAACTGTCCTGTTTCCTCTATCTAGGCCAGGGTCCAATGTGAGGCTCAGTAAGTTCCTTAAGTGTATCACCCATCTTCAAAAAATAGCTTAGGGAAGCACCAATCAAGGTCCACATATTTACTGAAATAATGAACGTTATATTATTACTAAAGAAAAACTTATAACATTCAGTCACATGGACTGTTGAGGCTGGCTACAGAACGGATAAATCCCCATAAGTCCCCATGTTCAAATGTCCAACTTCACAGCAGAAATAAACATGTTTACAGCCTGGTACAAAAAACAGTTTTGGTCTTGACAGCTAATTTCCCCGTTCATGACAACTGTACTGAAGGTGTGGGTGCCGTTACAGATGGCTTGTTTGAGAAACCAGCCGTCATTCAGCCCGCCTCGGCCCCACCAATGATCCATGTCTTTGTCGATACTTAGAGTAGTCGAGAGGCGGAAGAAGCAGAACTGCCAACATGGCGGTGGGTGATGTCACGCATTAACTGGACATTCTATATGCTGTCAGTGACTTAGGCACAGTGATGCTTTGAGCAAACGCTAATGTCACCATGCCATCTTAGTTTAGTGTGTAAGCACACTAACATTTGCAATTTAGCACTAAATAGAAAGTACAAGTGAGGCTGATAAGCACGTCATTAGTTTTTTTTGGAATTTGAAGACAAACTTACAAATTCTTTGTGGGACATGAATGTCTGATCCAAATTTCATTGCAATCCATCCACCAGTTGAGAATATGACCACAAATCTCAAAACTACAAATGTCGCCATCATAATAGTTCCATAGAAAAGTCAAAGGCTCACCAGTCATTGGAATCAATCCTCTGGGAACCATGAATGTACCAAATTATGTGCCAATCAATCTAGTACATATTAAGATAAATCATTGGATGGATGATAAATCCTTTATAGTATATTTTGGATGAATAAAATCATTGTTTGATCTCTAAAATGTCAGAAAATAGTGAAAACTGTCAAAAGCAGTTTCCTAAGATCATGTCTTTAAACTGCTTGTGTTATCTGAGCCCAAAACCCAAAATATTCTGTTTCTAGCACGTTAAATATAACCTTGTACTTGTCTCTCCTGAGCCCACCAGGCTCGCTTGACTGACTTTAAAACGCCTAGAGGCTGCTACATTTTGATACCCACAACACTGCTCCTCTGTTTCATACTGTCCACTGAATCATCTAATCACCCTCTTGGCTGTTCTCTGACCCCCAAGCTTGAAATTTGAATCATCCCAACATCGTCTTCCCTTCCAAGCCTCCAGGATCAGACTCACTGATACAGATCCAGTGTGATGAATAAGTTCACACAGGAAGCAGCGTCATGTTTGACTGAATCCCCCGTCCAGCTGTCTCTTGGGTGAAAACAGCCCTGCTGAGGGCGAAGAGAGAAGCTGCCTAATGGGTTTGTGAATATAAGAAGCAGGATGGAAATATCAAAACCCTGACACGTTTCCTGTTTGCTCCTGGATGCCATCTGCTCTCCCACTACTCACTTCCTTCCGTGTGTGTGTGTGTGTGTGTAAACGTGTGAACACGTGTGTGTGTCTCACCAAGGCGACTGCCATTACGTGGCATTGCCATGAAGGACCCCAGGGTGCCACCAATGACACTGTGTGGCCGGCGGAGTGGGGGCTTCTTGAAGGAGCCAGTGTACTGGTGCAGGAAGGAGTGCATGCTATGGGAGGTGGGAGGGCGGCCATTCCTCATGAAGGGTTCTGAAAGACAACAAAACGGTCATCGTTTCTGGTTTTCTGAAAATCAACAGAGGCTCTGCAGTCGCATCATAAGTGTCCAAAAACCCAACATGAGGTACAAACATGGTGAAACTAAATATAGCTCTTCTTCGACCCGTTGCAGGGTGTTCTTTATTTGAAATGCATGCTGGGTGGCCAATCTTCGTTAAAACCTACAGAACTTTGACATTTAAGTTGAAAAAATACCAAGCAGTAGGACAAATTATGGAAAAATGTGTGTAAATAAATGTAACACGACAACAGGACATTTGTGTGCATCCCAGGGTTTCATGAATCAATGTAGAGGTTGGACACGATTGGTATGTCCATTCCTAGCTAGGTTTAAGCTAACATACAGTTGGTATATTAGCTATGTGGGACGAATAAATGCAAACTATCCATATATGTGAATCATGCAAGATAAAAGATGATGAGACCTGTGCCAGTAGATGAGTTTTGTTACCGTTTGACAGAGCCTGTTTCACCTGTTGTAGGTTTTTTTGGTAGGCTAAGCTAACAGGCTACATTAGCATGCGTAGCATAATCGTCTCATCTAACTCTCGTCAAGAAAGCAAATAAGCAAGTCTTTCAACATGTTCATCAATCATTTCTTTAAAGGGAAGAAGAGTTCATGCAATTTAAAAAGTCCATAACGAGCAGATTCAGAAAATTAACACCTGCTGGCAAAAAGCACATGAAGGGATAAAATGGTTGTAATAATTGATAGCTAAAGGGCATTCATGTTACTCTAGCAATAAAGAAGACATGAGCCTCACTCACGGGCCTCAATTTGCAATCAAATTTCCAATCACAGTCGGCAAGGAGACCATGTAAGCAAATATTACAACCCAGTGTTCCCCCTGTGGGCAGAGCTCAGCTATATAAACCCGCGCACAAACATCATGAATCATCCCATTCTGATCTTTATTAGACAAGCCGTGTCTGTTAGGTCTTGTGGGTTTATCGTTCTGCCCCTGCCAACTTTATTTAGCTCTTCGACCTTTTAAACTCTGAGCTGACTGGCTGTGCTGTGTTCCCACATGTCGACCTCAGAAATTAACTAAATTATACTGCCTTCAGGTGCTTGTCAGACATATCAGAGTTACAAGTATACATGAATGATATTAAGGAGGTAAAAATGTCAGACTAACTGGGATTTTAATGGCTTTTATGAGCAGAATATGGAAACCTTTTCAGCAAGTGACAATGAAATGATACAGTATTTCTCATATATCAATTTACAGGTCCAGTGTGTAGAATTTAGTTACATCTAATCTCTGCATTGCAATCTCCTCACATTAACCTCACCTTCTTAGTGTAAAGCAGAAACAACTCTCTGTCCTGAGCTACTGTAAAAAAACGGAGTTTCAACATGGCAGCCTCTCAGTGTAGATATAAAAGGATCATTTTAAAGTAACAAAAATAATTCTTATTTTCAGGTGATTATACATGCATGTCCATGTCTCCATGTCTGCCTTATTCTGGAAACAAACGCTCAAAATCTGCATAAATACCTTCACGTCTTCACCCTTTTCCAAAAAATAAATGTAGATTCATATCTAATGAACAGAAATGAGAGTGGTATTGTGTCTCTTATCTAACTCCTGGCAAAACTACTCTACTACTAGTATTAACATTAAATGAATTATTTTCAGGATGGGATGTTTCTGATCTTTGACCCGTTGATCCTGGAACGGAGGCTTATTCTCCTGCTGTCTTTAATGTAAGTCTTTCTGGATGTGTAGCGACAGCCAAACGAGTGAAACTGTAACGTTCTATAAAACATGGCTATGTGTGTCCATTTAGTTCTGGCAGCTGTCAATCACAAGTGGCAGCCAATCACTTTCATGCGTCAGGTGGTGCCAGAACAGGCAGAAGGTGACATAACAAAGAGATGTCAAGGAAAGTGCTTTTAACTGTGTGAATGTATTACCTTCTCACTTAGCTGAGTGTGCGTTCAAATGACTCCCTTGCTCTTACTCCTGTTACATAACCTGATAGAGAACTACTCACTGGAAGTCCATTACAGCTGTTACTGACACACGCTGTACTCTCTCTCCATCAACTTTAGTGTTTCATAATTTAAAGACCCCTGAGAGAAACCAAGATATTGAAAGCTCTGCTGTGTGTGTTTTGTTTTTACATCCCCGCTGACAGACATGTACAGGAAGATACTATAAAAATTTAGACCAGTGGTATTTCCTCCTCTGGTTGAACTGTGGCACTGGTTCTCTAGTACTTTTTCCATCAACTGTAGCTCAATTATGATGTATTTCGACAGATTTTATACTGCCACACACTGCCAACTTTCTGCTGCAAGGTGATAAGTCTATAGCAGTTAACAGTAAATTAGGTCCTCTTGCTACAGCTCAGAAAACTTTCCAGTTACACGAAATGAAATGAAATGAAGAAAGAAATTGAAAGAAAATGCAAATGAGCTGCTGGTTATGGTACATTCAGACAGGATCAGATGATGTGGCGCACCGGCATTGTCTCATGTGTGACTGTAAGCCATGAGCATATCTGGGCGAGACAGAACTTTAGCTTGTTGTTTGTTTTGAAGCAAATTTCTATCGAAGCGGAGCTGTCTTCATGGAGTTGGTACTTGCCGGCAGAAACACACAAACAGCCAATCAACTAACAGATGGACGAACCATGCAGAAAAAGCCTATCATATCCCCGGACGTCACCAGTAACAGGCAAACAGCCAATCATTCAGCAGCTGTGTAGTTCGGTTGCAGTAGTTGCCATGTTGGTTTGTTTACAAGTGAGTAGCATGCAGTGAGAACCCGAGAGTAGAGACGGGCGCTATGTAGCGGAGACTGGCACTGGTAGTATAGTAATCCACGGTAGTACCGTGTAGAATTTCTAGTATAGTAGGAACCGTTACGATTTGGCACTGCGGGGTACCGTGGGTACCATGGGTATTGTGCAACTCTACGGCGCTCCCTCACTCTCATTCACTGTCTTTGTCGCTCGACCACAGCTATTTTTCTCTCTGAAACCACTGGACACTTCTTGTCTTTATTTGCAGTGGCATTTTGAGCCAGTCAAAGATTTAGAAGCTGGGTACATGAAATAAACCAAGCCAGAACACAACACAACAGGTAGAGTATCAGAGTTTAGTTGCTCAGTTTAGGAGACACTGGAGGTTTGACCTGTCTGATCATGTGATTGGCGGCCACAGCATGGCATTAGGCTGTGTTTTTCCACAAAGTTGGATCCGGCTCAACTTCTCCACTGCAGGTCGCTATGTTTTTTTGGCAGACACCCCTGTGGTCCACATCGCTGCAGCAAAAACATGACTGCGTTTTCGTCGGATCTTGTCTGAATGTACCATAACACACAAGTCCCTTCGTAAAGTTTGGCTTCCATCAAAATGAACGTGTTTTTTCTTTATCCAATATATTAACTACTAAACTTCATTTTGGATATGTTGAATCCTCACCGTTGTCCTTGGTGCCGCCGTCCTCAATGGTCATCTGTTCGGCCAGTTCAGACAGAGACTCGTCGATGGTCTGACTGGAGCGGAGTGTTAATGACAGACGCTTCTTAATCCTCTTCATCTTCTCCATAGCAGGGCGGTGCACGGCCTGCAGGATACACAGACACACACAGTCAACTTTGATTAAGCATTAAAGGGCTCATACACAAGTAGACGAATGCATTTAACATTTAAAGGTTTTGTTATTGTCGTTGTGCATGTGTGCGCACAGCTCGGGGGATCCCAGAAGAATCAGTACAATCCAAAATATCTCAGCTTATGAATAACGTAAGGCTGCTTTTAATCCAATATTCATTCGCTCTGCAAATGCTTGAACAGCACATGAATAAAGCATGAACAAAGAATGAATAAAGGATGAATATCACAGACAGCTGTTTTCACTTACACACACACATTCACACATTTACACAAAGAGAAATGAATGATCTCTAATTGACGGAGAAGAAAGTCAAATCAGGTCTGCAGACTCATGTTGGTGTTGTTCCAGACGAGCGTGTTTGTGTTGACGCAGCAGTCGTCCAGGTCACAGGAAACACCTTGCTCAGTCTGCCTCAAGCCGGGCCCTCCACATTGTGTTGCTGTGTTAACGCCCCATGCGAGTGTGTGCGAGGAACAGCCGCGCTGGGCGAGTGGAGGAAAAGCAGGGGAGGAAGTGGCAGCAGAAATGCCCCGCCCATCCCGCCCGACCCTCGGCGCAAAACAAACTGACCCCTGCCGTCACCATCACTTGCTCTCTCCCTCTCTTTCTTTCCCCCTTCCTCTTCCTCTCAAGGTCGTTAGCTCCCGTCGTACTCATGAGACACCATCTGCCTGTCTGCACACACACACACACATTCATCAATTTGTCATTCGTGACACTGCGTGGCGAGAATCGCTTCAATCAATCAGTGAGACCGCAGTCACAGACACACAACCTGTTCATCAAGTCCTGTGTGACACACACACACACACACACACACACGTTTAAGGAATATAAATGCTTGTAGCTTTGGATGTGTATGTGTGTGTGTGTGTGTGTGTGTGTGTGTGCTTGCATGGGGACATGACCTGAATTTCCTCTCAGCTGGCTGCAGTTGGTCTAATTAAAGCCCAGCAGGCTACCGGAAAAGAGGAATTTATTAATTAAAAGATTTAATTTCATAAATGTTCATTATTATTAGAATATAGTTTTAACATCTGTTAATGACATACCGCTCTAGACAGACAACTAAATACAAATCTTGACATAATGTGTAATCACTTTCAGCCATGATAGTTTGAATCAGTGTAGTGGCACCGCTAAAATCAAAACTGTAACTGTATTATGTCATGCTAATTATTAGAATGGTTATTATTTGATTGTATTGCACATAACATAACATTATGTCGATCTTTTTTTTTTTTTTTTGTTTTTTTTTTTGGCCTTTTTTATTGATAGTACAGCTGAAGATAGACAGGAAGCAGGGGGCAGAGAGAGGGGGAATGACACGCAGTAAATGGCCGTCCGATGCGGGATTCGAACCGGGGCCAGCTGCAGCGAGGACTATAGCCTCTGCACACGAGGCGGCCGCTTAACCCACTACGCCACCGACCGCCCCACATTATGTCGATCTTTGTTCTATGTCACTTCTTTCTCCATACTAGAAGGAGAAAAGAACTCTTTGGTGGAGGAGGCTTTCAAATATCGCTGACACCTTGAACAAATCAAGGAACTTTATCTTGTTGCTGAGTTGAATGTCACCACGGAGCAGTCTTGTTTCTTGATTGCCCTGGTTATAGTGACCCAGTCCAGCCTGAGATATTAAAAACAGCCACATCAGTACAATTGCTCGAACAAAATACAGATAGACAAATTGCTACTTTCTCACAGTATACACCATCATGCCACCCAAGTAACAGTAAGTCCAGTAACAGTACTTTACTGCTGGCAACTTTAAATTCTGAATCTGTTTAAAACATTTCTCATTTTTCCAGCTCAGTGTGTTTGCTGCGTCCATCCTGTAACCTGTGTGTGATTAGCTCACTTTTGAAAGGAAGTGTGTCACACTGGCCTCGGTGGCCTTATCGCCATGCAGATCTGATGTTGCCATACACGCGCGCGCGCACACACGGGCTATCAGACAGTCTGGTAATTGGAAAACAACTGAAATAAAATTCCAGCTAATGAGGCTGAAAACCTCACTTGTAAAAAAAGAAAAGAAAAAAAAAAGTAATGCACACACACACATTCTGTCCCCCAAACACACACTCACTGTATGTGAGATAAGCTCTCTTTGTCTCCCTTGTAGAGGAGTGTAACAGAGCCGGGGTTTATCTCTGCAGCAAACCAAAACAAAGAGACTCATGTGACGTGTGTGTGAGTGTGCATGTATTTGTGTGTGTGTGTGTGTGTGTGTGTGTGTGTGTGTATTGAAAGTACAGCATCTGGCACATATGAATGATGTGTGTGTGTGTGTGTGTGTGTGTGTGTGTGTGTGTGTGTGTGTGTGTGTGGGGAATCCAACATGAAAAGCAGCACATGCGAGAACTGAGACCCCCCTCGCGACTCTCTCTCTTTTTCATCTCCAGAAATTCTCGTACAAACACACTCACACACACACACACATTTTGACCCACATTCCAGACAGCCCCCACTACATCACTCCTCTGCCCCCTCCTGGATGCCTCCCCAGTGCATTGCGGGTAGTCCAGAGGAGAAGACTTCAAAGGGCAAACGAGGGGGGGCAACAGGCGACAAGGCCTAATTACTGGGCTAATAATCACACTCACACACACACACACACAGATGAACACCTTCCTACCTCCATTCCTTGCCTTCCTTCCTTCCTTTTTCAATCTCTCCTTTTCTACTTTTTTTCCCCTCTCTCTCTTTTTTCCGAACTCCAATATCGGAATGAGGTAATGAAACGGAAAATGTGGCTTTTTTCCTCTGAGATGTGGGTGAAAGTGTGAATGTGAAGAGGAGGAGGAAGAGGAAGAAGAAGTCGACGAGGCAGAGAAGGAACAGGAGCGAGAAAGTGAGTTTATTTCGGCGAACGGAGTCATAATGGAGTCTTTGTGTTTGGTTAAGAGCCATGAAATCACCAGAGTGACTGCAGGCATGTACAGTACTGCCGAGCAAGAGACAGAGAGGGAGAGAGAGACAGAGAGGGTGGTGGTTCAGCTCTATATTAGGCTTGATTTCAGTGGCTACTTCTTGTGTTTATGGTTGATTTGGGAATTAAAAGGCATGAACCTTTTTAGGTGATTAATCAAGCGTGAGTCCAGTGGATCATAAAGTGCAAGATCCCTTTGTAATTTACTCATTAAATGTATGTTTTTAAAATAGAATTAATTGTCAAGTAAGTGCTTCTCAAACCTAACTTCCTGAAACTGGTCAAACTGGTCAGCTGGTGCCAGAATCTAAACAAGCCTAGTTGTCATGTGAAGGGCTGCGTTACACAAACCTCAAGCCTTATCCAAAATATATGAAGTATGCAAAAGTATCAAACGTTGGTATCAAATGCTATCAAATGATTGTTCTGCATAAAATGTAGAAGCCTTTTGCAAGCCACACTTACCCACAAACACATGCTTTCACCCGGCAGATCGCAGACCTGATTGCAATCCACTACATGCAAGGGGTCTGAAGCTGTTATGTAATAGCCAAAAACGTCAGAAGAAGAACAACTTGTGCACCTTAGATTGTTGCCTAGCAATGGCACAGTGATGACAAAACTTTTGAGGTGCTGGCAGGCAGATTTGGACACTTTTGGACAGAGCCAGGTTAGCCGTTTTACCCAATTTCAAGTTATTACGTTAAGCTAAGCTTAGCTAAGTTAAGCAAAGTTAAGTTAAGCTAAGTTAACCGTCTAACTAGCTGTATATTTAAGGGACAGATATATGTCTGGAGAAGAAACTAAATAAACATATTTCCAAAAATGAAAAACCTTCCCTTTCAGAATCAAAAAGAAGGCAGTCTTGTGAATCCTAACTTGGTTGCACTACTCAGGGGTGGCGGACTCCGCCAGAAACATTCAAAACTACCATGTAAGGAAACAATAATACAATATGTATGAAGCATAATAAGGTACAATATTTTTTGATATCTCTGATCACGGGATCCAAACTGAAGATCCTGCACCAAAAAAAATGATACAACGATCAAAAGTAACTACCATACTATCTTATTCAAAAACACTCTCTTTAGTTCTTCTGCTCCTTCTATAAAAGTCCCGATATCTGTCAGCGAAAACAAGCTGAACAAAGAACAGAGGGAGAGTTAAGGGGAAGGCTGAACAGTCGCCAGTGCTGCCGTCTTCTCAAAAGGGACAAACAACAGATAATGCTGTTAAAACCGTTGCTCAAAATAGACCCACTCATATGAGAATCACAGCCACTTTAAAATAGATAGAATCATCGTCTTTTCGGAGAGCAGACATTAGGGAGTCAGCACTGAATACAGCCCCGAGGGAAAATGAGCTAACATGTCAAAGTGATCTACTGATCAACACTTAAGGTTTATTTGGGGTTCATTCCTTAGTGCTCATTGGGTCATATTACCCTGTAGGGCTTGTGTCTAATCAGATGTGTTTCCTTTTTAAGCCCCGGCTGTTGTTTTTCTTGTTCTTGACAAGATGATTGCAATTGATGATTGTGTGTAAGATTTGGCAGTTATTGTAATATTGTTGCTGATCCTGTCCAACAACACACACCCACACAGAGCAAACACACTCCGCAAAGTGTAGGTGTACCCACAAAGTAACTTCAACTCAATTTGCTGATTCCTAACCATCCGCTGCCTGGAGACTTAAACCAAAGAACTTGAAGGCTGTGAATATTATATGTAATATACTTTATATAAGCTGTTGGCTAGAAAAAAACAAACATTTGAGGTTATTACAAGTAGGTTAAGACAAGTTGTGAACATACCAAAACTTATTATATTAGATATTTCTGAGTAAACCGTCACTGTGTTGGCAGGTCTCATTCAAGTGAATGAGACCTGTTGGAGTTAGTTCCATATGTGTACTGTAAGCTCACTGAATAGTTGAAATATAGAAATCTGTACTGTACACATTGCATTAAGTACTGCTTGTGCAGAGAAAAACAAGTTTCCCCTTGGATGATAAAGACTTTCTACCAAAGCCAGACACACAGCAGCTTGTTTCTCTGTGTCACGGTGCTGTCCAACAATATGAATAATCAATCAATCAATGAGCTGCACCATCACACTGAGTGACATGTTCCCTCATTACAACAGCATGGGCATGGACTCCGGCCTGCTGCTTCAAATGCTCACTAATGCGCCCCATGCGGATTCATCTTGAGTCCCGAACAAATTCACTATTTACTGCTACTGTGACCAGCACTTTGAGGGAATAAGTTGCTCTAGTTGCTTTGACTTTCGGGGTAAAAACAGGATGCATCATGGCAACAGACGTTTTTCAGCCATTTTGACATGTAATAGTAGGGTCAACAGTTTCCAATGATACTAATTAAGGTTCAGTTCCATTTATTGCAGCAGAATGGCTGCTGTGAAAAAAGGTTTGACAACTTCCATGATCCTACGCTATGTCACGACATGGTCAACCCTAACCCTATCTTTGGTTGATGTTATGTGAGCAGACATGACACGCTGTATGTTTAGGAATTAAATTATACATCGATGATGTGGTTCTAAAGTTTCTAGCCGTGTGTAGGAAAAACTTAGCTTGGTCTGTGAGTCACTATTGTTGGTTTTGAGCTTTCTATGGAATATATAGTGACAATAAGAATATAGAATAACAATGACTTATCTTTTAATTTAAACAAAAATATATATATAATCCTCCTACCTTTGAGTTGAACAAATGTGAGTTTCATTTGTTCAACTGTTTCAAGGCTTGTTTGACCAATCAGCTCAGCTCCAAACAACCTGTGCATCTTCACTATAATCTAATGGCACATTAGTTTCACGATATTTGTGTAATAATGCGATGGTCAGGTGTCTGTAATCTGTGATTGTCTTTTATTCACAGCCTGCTCGCCTCCCACACCACCAAACGGATATCAGTTTGATTTAACAATCGTCTACAAACGTGCTAATCAAAGTGGTTAGGATGAAAAACTACAGCCCAAAAAGCTAGAAGGCGAAATCTGAACTCACACAGGTGCTCACTTTCTGTCTTTTTATGTACAAGTGACTGCTTTTAGGATCACAGGTGAATATAATGTTTGCGTTGCTGCAGGCACACTTAGATAACTGCCATCATATACAGCACACACAGACCAGGGAGTTTCCCCTCATATTGCTGGTATATATTACAATCAAAGCACCACTGTCTGTCCTACATGATGTACCCCACTACAAAGACTTCAAAGACCAGGAGCACCAAAGGGTGTCACCTCCTTAAAGCCTACAGGGTGGATGAATCCCTCCATCTGATATCTTTGACGACCACAACTGTGAAACCCGCTTAAACAAACAATCTCTGGGCAATTACACAATGACTGTACTCTCTGATGATCGCCTGCATTTTAGTGCTGCAGATGACTTTCTAGCTTTAAACCCAACAGGAGTTTGCATTCCTCCAGTGAAGGAACATTCCCTGAACTTCCCATGTCCTACAAGTGTCTAGATTCTGTGTTTGAAAGGCTTCTTAACCAAACTTTTTTTAGTCATTTTAACATGAATTCTGAGCATCAACCCAAAATATCTTCAGCCTCGTGTCAAAACTGTTAGCGCTGTTATGGGCCTTCAAGCGCCCATTTCAGCTGAACCCTTCCGAGTACAGTGACAAGCATGTGTTTGTGCAGCTATGAGAACGCACACAAACAGAGCATCAGTGCTGCTGCCCGGTGCAGTGGGCGCTTTCCACTGAAAGACCCTTTGTTTTGCTCCAGAGAAACTAAAAAAAAAAGAAGGAGTTTCAGCATGACTGATCCAGAGGGGTGAGCTGAAATAGTGTGTGTGTTTCTGTAAGAGCACAAAAGGCTGCAATGTTAATATTAATGGGAAACTACCAATGGTCATGAATGAAAACATGCCTCCGGGGGATGAAGTGATGTAGGGAGAGAAGAGGAAGAAGGTAGAGCAGTTTCATGAGGTTTCACAGGAGATGTTTTAGGAGAAGTGAGACTGAAGCGAGAGTTTAAGGTCAACAATAAAAACCCAAATCATCTACGAACATTTGCATTTTTTAATTTGATGCCTCGTCCTAACTCTTCAGCATGTTCGGTGACTGTAAGCCACTAGAAAAACAGAAGTGAGATGTCTACTGAAGCAGCTGCACGGCTGCCGTGCAACTGATCTACATCAATAAACATCAGAGTCACGCAACAGTAAATACAAAGAACAACGGGATGAATCTGTGTCTGTGTTTTATCATGTGTGAAACTGCTGCCATTGTTTTTTTTTATGCACAGAGACTTTTAGTTCCTAGTTTAGCACCTGAGATTAGTTCCTTTAGTTGCACAGTTTTAGGCTTGAAAAGTCCGAGACAATGCAAACATGCTGATTTTTAGCAGGTAATATTTACCATGTTACCATACGTTTTCTGTAACCGTTTTCTGCTTATCAGGGTCGTGGGCTGATGATGGGCAAGAGGTGGGGTACACCCTGAACAAGTCGTCAGTTCATCATGGGGCTGATACATAGAGACAAACAACCATTGAACTACGGGTGAACACACAGAGGAGAACGCACAAACTCCGTACATGAGGTTTGAACCAGGAACTTTCTTGTTGCGAGACTGGCGACAATGCCAACAACTGCACCACCATGCCATTGAGGTTGGAATGATGGGAATGTCATTCATTTTGTTGGTATTGGTTTATGACAAAAAAAGAAAACTTAAAAATTCGACCTGATGGTGGCACTGGATGGAAAGTGAAGCCATCTTAAATGTCTACACTACATTTCCTGCTAATCCATCTCATCTTTGTTGAGATATTTCAGCCCGGACCAAGATACTGGACCAAACTGAAGGAACCATAAATGCCATCACTAGAGCCATGGCTAAAACTGCCCCAAGTGATAGGGTATAGGTGTACCAGGGTCTTGCGTAGGAGTAGGTGTAAGATAGAGCATGACAAGCACATAGGCATGACATCAGCAGTAATGCAGGTGATGAAGTGGGAGCACTGCCTGAAGGCAAAGCTCTCAGTTTACCTCTTGATCCATGTTCAAACCCTTACGTATGGTCTTGGATAATGACTTAACGAATGAGATCACAGATGCAAACAAAGCTCAGATTTAGGAGCAGCGTGACGAGCCTGGACATCCAGATAAACCACTGCTTCTTCACACTGAAAGAATCCATCTGAGATGCTTTGATCTGTTTAGTTTTTCAAGTACAGCGTCCCAGGGTAGACCAAGAACAGGATAGGGGAGGTCATACATCCTATCTGGGATGCCTTTGGGTCCTCTGTGAAGAGTTTGTAGAGATACCCTGTTTATAGCCCGCTGCCACTGCAACCCAGATAAACATTTTAAACTATTTCCTATTTTTACAGGAGCAATGAATGCACGGTTTCTCACATAAAATTGTTAAATCTCACTTTTTAATCATATGTCTGTGAATAACGTCTCGCTTTGGTTTACGCCGGTGGTTTCTGTCTGCATATCTCTCAACATATCACAACTACACATGCTATCTACTATGTACAGACATAAACACAAACATGATGCAGAGAGAGAACACATCAGGGAGAAGGACACCGATCTGGGAGTTTAATGGGAGAGATGTAAAGAATGAAGATAAAGGCAGAGGAGAGGAAGGGCGAGCTGGACGGAAGGTGTTATTTTTAGGTATGAAGACTACAGTGTCCCCCAGCTGAATACACGCACACACAAACAAATTTAAACACGACACATGGCGCGCCATTGTCCTGTTGCTATCTTGCCACATGACAAATACAAAGCCCACATGCCACAAAACATAACACACACACACACACACACACACACACACACTAAGGTCTGACTGCACGCCCAAACTTCAGTGTCCTTTGCAACAACAAACACACTGTATGTGTATATATACACATATATATACACTGTAATTCTGTGTGTGTGTGTGTGTGTGTGTGTGTGTGGTTTGGCCTGAGGTCACACCAAAGGCAAGACACTTCATCCATCTTCAAATTACAAAACAGGGATCGTGTGCAGGATAGATGATCCTCTCATCGGCTGTTCACACCGGCATTGTGATCAACACACACACACACACACACACACACACACACACACACACACACACACACACACACACACACACACACACACACACAGGTAAACTGCTCTACTGCAATCTAGACTAACAGTATTTTGTCCCTGTGTGAATGTTGATCTGAAGTGAAAACACACAGATTTACGGCTGAATGAAAACAGGAACTATCTCGAGCCTCTTTCAGCTGACTAATAGGGTGAGTTAAGTTGAGGCAACAGTGTTAACCACTGTGTCACTGTGCCGCCCCGAAAGCAGTAACTAGAGGAACTTAAACTGTTTTTGAAGCTGCACTCATGAATATTTTCGTATTACAGAAGGAATGAAATTATGACATGCGAGAGTGAGTTAGAACTCTGCGAGTTAGCATCTTTCAGTTTGTTGTTTTGGTTTAAGGCGCAACTTTGCTGTTGCTGCTGCAGTCTTACAGCTCTCATCAACCTCATTTAAAAAAAAAAAAAAAAAAAAAAAAAAAAAAAGCTATGTTGCCTTATAAGGTCTTTTCATTTACAGCAACAAAAATCCATTCATAAGTTTAAACTTTGCCAGAAATTACAACTGTGACACAAAGTGACATGGCGAGACAGAGAAAGCTTGTTGTATTAACTTACTATGATGTTTTTTCTCTCATCAACTAGCTTTGGTTTTCTAAATGGTGATTTCACTTTAAGTGCATAGAAACTGACTATCTACAATTATTACATGACTGTTAGTTATCTGCAGCAGGATTGCAGCATTAGCAGATTCAGCTGTGAGATCAGTTTCCCAGGTTACCCTCATGTTGTCCAGCACAGTCCAGTGTTTGGTCCTGTCAGTGCTGCATTCCCCGCTCCTGCTTTTATATACAGCCACTGTGTTGTTAGTGTAGTGAAAGTGGTTGTCATCTAGCCCTGTCTGCTTCAGGCGGTGTTATTGCACAGGAATGATCACCATGTGCCTCTGTTTACCTCAGTGTGCCTCCCGTAACTGTGTGCAGAGTTGCACAGTGCGCCTCAGATCTGTTTGTCACCAGTGAAGCAGTACGTGCACGCATTGATCCTTTTATGGCAGTAAAGGTTATATCATTAGCAAAACATTAACCCTCGCTATTCTCCTCCACCATTGTGTTTGTGAAATCAACACCGTCTCCTCCCTACCCTCTGTTACATAACGCTCGTCTGTCGCATCACATCCACAACAGACTAACGAGGGTTAACGAGAAGTTTCCGGTCTGTCCAGTGTGTACACACACACACACACACACACACACACACACACACACAGCGCTGGACGAATACAACGTACAAGAATGTGTGTTTTCCTGTCTGGATGTTTGCTTGGTGAATCCAATCCACACAGCTGGTGATGGCACATTCCAGTGGAGAGAGATGGGAAACCGTACCCGCTACCAAGCTCGCACACGTGCACACACAAACACACACACACACACACTGTGTTACAAATGATAGTGTGTTATGCAAACGATGTTCGACTGAAAAGAAAAAAAAGGTTTCAATAAGAACTTCTGAGCTCACTCAAAACATTGTGAATCTTTGCGACAAGGTTTAAAATATATTTTGATATAAACAATGACACAGTGGTCTGACAAATGACTGAGGCACGGTCTCCTTCAGATCATTTAAATGCCTGCTGCACAGTGTTCTCTCTGACTGTTTGAAAAGAGGCTAGAAATGGAGAATATTCTGCCAAATTCTAGCAATTTTCGATGGTTTTAATTTGAAAAGCCGCACAGGCAAAAGTTCCTTCAGGTTTCTGTTACAGTTTCCTGGGCAGAGAAGTCCAAATAAGTTGTGTCTTGCTGACAGTTGGGGTCACCCACATGCAAAGTTGCTAACTGCTCTTTAAAATGTACTCAGTCAGATCAAAGCAACAACAGCTACAGTCGCCCACACCCAGCAACGCAACAACAAAAGCGACAACCACAAGAGGGGTTTTCTAAAGACGGCAGGTCGTCTTACACGACAGAACAACAAGACTTTAACCTCCCTCCCCATCACTGCCACTCCTCCTCCTCCTCCGTCGGTTTTACAACCTTCCATCGTGCATCCTCTTTCTCACGCCCCACCACTCCCCTGAACACAGTCGCAGCCAAATCCATTTCTGTTCACCCTGAGGCCTTTGGGAACAGGTGTTCACTCCCCGAGGTGCCCTATTCTGTGTGTGTGTGTGTGTGTGTGTGTGTGTGTGCGTGCACGCGCTGTTCACACAATCTAACAGTAGCCTGGGCTTTTTCCTTTCTTTGTGCCAAACCAGGTGGGACATCCCAGCCTGGGACAAAGATGTAAACATTTCCTGGAGTGCGTGAAATGAATAAATGAGGATTTCCAACATGGTTAATATATTCATGAATTGTGTACAATATTTTATAATGGCTACAGCTCGATCTCGTGTCAACATGGCTTTGTTTAAACTGCAGGGAAATCAGATTTGTTTCTCAAATCGGAACTGTGAGATGGAGTGATCAGTTCGGATTTGTGTGTCCAGATATCACTGACCGATCTGCATGTGTCACAGTGGTAATGATGTAGACGCCAGTAGCTACATACATGGCTTCTTCTTCTGATGCAGAAGAAGAAGTTGTACAGAAGCCTCCCCACAATGTGTCAGCAGACTATTTATTTCAGTGTCTGTTCATCGACTGTTGTTCTGTGTTTTCTCCGCTCTGCGAGCAGCGGCATGATTCTGCTCTGATGAACTTCCATCACTCTGGATTTGATGTTGTCGCGTGCTGTGGGTCGAGTGACTCAAAAGACGTTTTTAAAGTCTGATACAAGCATCCAGAGCGTCCAGACTGAGATGCATCTGTAAAAATCTAACTGGAATCGCATTTCAAAGCTGCTCCAAATGCGGCTTGGATCCGACTTTCTAAAATCTATCTGGATACAATCTGGAGATGCCAAAAAACAAGACAGATTTGGCTTTGCAATCTGAAAAAGACATATGATATTGGAGTTAAGAGACAACAAAACACTGACAGAAATATGAATATCTTTTCTACAAAACCCTGTATGACAAAAGACGTTCTCAGATTTGACATATTTCTAAATCAAAGCTAACTGTTCTTTCTCCTTCACTGCAGTTGACAGGAAATCAACAAACAACGCTGCAATATTCCTGGGGGATGACTGTGCATGGCACCGGTTTTATCTAGTTTCTATCTTCCTTGCCATGTGCTTGTGTGTTCTCCTGTCAATCAAACTGTCAGTAGACTTGTAATCTAACCTCCTCATTCTTGGGTTTTGCTGATAAAGTCTGAGTTCCTCTATTTTTCTCAGCCTGTCCAGTCATGGATTCCATCACTGCTCATGTAGGAGTGTTCTGTTAATCTGATTAGACCAGATTATTAGTGTGTGTGTGTGCAAATGTACCAAGCAATACTGACCTCGAATCGATCTGACCTTTCAGATAATGATGAACGGGATGCTAAATGGTGCTAATGCGGAGGAGGGGCTCTAAAAAACATAAAACCATAGACGACTTTTGGGAACCTTCGTCCGTTACAGTCACATTACAGTGAATTAATTAGAAATGTCTGAGATAAGAAGGCCTGACGATCGTCTCTTTGGGCTTCATGAGTGGTCCACTTTTCAAGACTCTTTCCTGTGAACTTTCGATGCACTTTCTTGGCACTGATTGCAGATAACGCCTGTCTGTGAGGCAATGATTAACCCGTCGGGAAGAAAGAGGGATAATTAGAGATTCCTACTCGAGATGAAAAGGGAAAGTCACTTTTATATAGACTGGAATTTAAAGTAAGAGGAGGAGGTGGTGTAAGAGAGGGCGATCTGGACGAGGTTATACTCGAACAACACAAACTAAAACTCTGCAGGTAGCATAATGTCATTGTATGTTGAGATGATGTAAAAAATGTTTTAGAGAAGCAGGCAGATGGTGAGAGTTGTGTAGGACGGGATGTACTGAACAGCAGAGTGTAAGCTACAGCTGACTGTTCTTGGCACAAACACTTTACCACTTGTTTGTGCGCACACTAAATCAGCTATTATAATCCCACATTATGAAAGAAAACACTTTGATATGTGAATTTGATATCTTAGATCATTTTTATATCTAAGACAGCATTTCAAAGACAGCAGCTTGTTTACTAAAGACAATTATCGGGTGTCAAATCTACTAGTTGACAGACACATGGCAGGTCGTGAAAAGTTGTTTGAATCTCCCACTTAATCTTCTAAGAACATCTTATCACTGTTTCAAGCACATCATCTCAAGCATTTGTGAAGCAAACACTGGCTGAAGAGGCTAAAGTGCACGCGTCAACAGTGTTATTAAGAGATGTCAGTCAAACCATCTTTTAAACGTGACTGATCAGCAAAGTACTGTCCATATCACTAATGTAATATAATACTAAATGAGGGCTTAAAGGGCCGGTGTGTAGGAATTAGTGGCATCTAGTGATGCCGATTGCAAAATGCATTAAAAGCACACCAGGCCCCTGTCTCAAGGCCAGCGTTTAGTTTGCCCATTTTGGGCTACTGTAAAAACATGGCAGACTCCACCAAAGAAGACCCCATCTTTAAAAAATAAAAAGGTTCGTTCTACCAAAAACATAACAAGTCTTATTTTCAGGCGATTCAAAACAAATGAAAACATAGTTACACATATTGTATGCCATTTCCTGTAAATAGAGCTTTCTAAATCCGACACATTGGACCTTTAATAGTTCAATTTTTTGTACAGTAAGCTGGATGGTTTGACAAAAACACATTTTATCAGACTTTTTCATGTAGAAAAAAGTAATGAATTAATTATGCTTGATAGAAACTTACTTTTTAAATTTATGTATTTACTTATTGATTTATTAAGTGCAATGTAAATCACAATTGTGGTCAGAAATATTGTAATCACTAATCAATTTTCCTCGAGCTGTTCAGTGAAAACATTTAACAACATAATGCCGTTGTGGTCTGTGCTCCATCTCTTCCAGTTCCAGTTTAGGATTTGGGATTAAGGTAATGTTTAAAGTGAGGGTTTATTTGGGCTCAATAAGTGAGGCTAATTGTTGAATAATCCGATCATGGATGCACTTTAAGCAGCACAGGACTGAAAAAATATTTGATTTCATTAGTGAAGTGTAAAAGTTGTTCAGCAACATTTGCATGTGTTTTCTCCTGGTGTTATTTAGCTCTTGTTAAAATGATGAATATTTTAGCATCTTCACTGTGAAACAACACCACATGAGGGAAAGTGACTGTGTGTGACCTCTGTGTGTGTGTGTTTGTGTGTGTATAATCCGTGCCTGCTGCTGCTCTAACAATGCCACTGGTTAATCTCTGGATTATGAGCCAATCCCAGTCACCCAGCTCAACCCTACACACAACCACACACACATAACTGTCCGACAAGAACAAACATTCATTCTGAGACCCAAACACATTCATACAGGATGACACCACACACAAACACATTATATTATAAAATGGCTCTCTTTTACTGTGAAATCAAACACACACAAACAGCAGGCTGACAGAGGTGTTTGAAGCAGCATGACCGAAATTTTGAAACTGTTAGAGCCTGAATAAATCTGTGTGTGTGTGTGTGTGTGTGTGTGTGTGTGTGTGTGTGTGTACAATGAACTCACACCACTCCACATTCCTTGCATGGCTCACATAACTTTCCCCATCAGTGTGTGTGTGTGTGTATGGGCATGTGTTCATATGGCTGCAAAGTGTGTGTTCTTGATGCACCCAGCCCACACTAATTGTATTCTTTCTGAAGCCCTACAATTAGCCAGACCCCAAAAAAACCCCAATAATTACTACTTCACCTACATGATGCCCACCCTGCGGCAGTGCAATAGCAGGAAGACATTTCCCATCAGCCCCAGGGGTTGTTAGCAAGTCTAACTCCCTCTCAGATTTAGCCACGTTCATCTGCTTTTTATATTTTCTGCACTTCCTCAGGTGAAACAATACATGAGACGCAAACAGAGCAGGAGATAGAGACGGGGGAGAAGGACTCTGTGTGTGTGTGTGTGTGTGTGTGTGTGTGTGTGTGTGTATGTTTACAGGCAAGACATTCATACATACAGTGCTGCATTCACTGACACATTCCAACACACACACGCTTATACAGACACACACACACACACACACACACACACACACACACACACACCTTTCTGATCAATAAAACATTGCACAAGTTGGAGCTACCGTATATAAACAGGAGAGAGGGAGAGGTGGCAAGCTGCCTGCCTGGTTGTCTATAGCAACAGTGTTTTGGAGGCTGTTCATCAGCAAGTGCAGTCAGCATTGCTGCAATGCATGGTGGGATATCACCATGCTGTGGAGCACAGATGATGTACACATTTCATAACACAGTATAATGCCTATCATAGTTTATAGTAAAGTTATATTTAGCCGTACTGCGCAAACATCATCCTGCTCGGCTTCATCCACATTTCCGCTTCGTTTTGGCGGTTTAGACAAAACAGACCGCTGCAGTGTGAAAGATGAGAACATTTCAACTGACAGCGAGCTGTTCGCCTCACGCTACTGTCATGCAGAGCGTTTCATGGATTTTTCTAACGAGTATGATCTCCACTCCTGTCTCTTTAGTTTATATACACATTATGGACTCCCTTAAAGGTCCAGCGTGTAAGATTTAGAAGGATCTATTGGCAGGAACTGAATCTAATATTTGTAAAAGTTGTCTTAAAATGAGCCCTTTATATCTACAGAGTGAGCGGGTCCTCTTACGTGGAGTCCACCATGTTGAACCGCCATTTTTCTACAGTACCCCTGAGCGGACAAACCAAACACTGATCTAGATAAGGCCTTTTCTTTTTACTTTTTCCTGAACACTTGGAAGGAGATGGTAAGGCATGAAAGAGTATTCATTTGCTTGCACTCTGCAACTTCTTTGCTAGGTGCCACTAAATCCTGCAAATCTGGGGGACGGTGAATAATCAAAAATCAAAACGGCAGAATCTGTGGTCTTCAAACTCAAATCAATATAGTACCCTTGAGGTTACTTTATCAGACTTTGTAAACCTTTTCTGGAGCCACACATTTGAGTGCTTCATCAAACTGAGCTTGATATGTAAAACTGGTGGAATGCCCCTTTATCAGCACCTTACTTGAACATAAACGTCTATCCAGCTTGTTCGGTTTCACTCTGACTTCTGTTCACACGCCTTTGTGCTTCAACAGGAAGTTTCAAACCAATCACTGACACTCACTGCAGCCGGGTCACGTGTTACATTAATTAGTCAAACTGAAACCAATGAAAAATCTCAAAACTTAACTACAAGACGAGGCATTTCACCGTACGTGCAGTCACAGGTCGGCCCCAGGAGAGAACGTAAGAAACAGCACGAGTGTGTGTGTCTTTGTACGTGAGCGTGGAACACATATTTACAGTCTCACGTTGCTGCTGTATGCGACATAATGCAGGACAGATCGATACTAGCGCTGCTATATGGCCCAGAGACATGGGGAAAGGGGGGCTGTCAGGGTAATTACTGTCCTCTGGGGGGGTGTATCACTCTCAAAGCCAACAGCCTAGATATGAATGTGGGTCAATACACACACACACACACACACACAGAAAAAAAGAGCGACCAGTTGTTCCAGATGAAGGACGGTGGAAGTGAATCCAGGTCAGACAGGAAGTGGGAGGAGGTGGTTGACTGGAGGAATGGATGATGAGTGGTCAATATAACCGGTCACCATCATCATCATCATCTGCTGCTGCTTCACTCAGTGATGATTGGATGATATCATGATGACATGACTGACAACTGGACTACACACCAGCTATGATCCCTACATGTGATCTGTTTTTAGAAGTTTAGACGCCCCTTTATCTGACAACTCACTCAATATCTCACTGTTTCCAGGGTGACAGGAGGGATGGTGCATTCAGGTTGTGTCGGATTTACCGTGCACTTGTGTTGACTGGGGGGAAAAATCATGTTTTTTGATATCAGCAGATGCTGTCAACATTTCTGTAACCGTGCTACTTTAAAAGTGTGAAAGGAGACTCACACTTTATTTATAAAATACATGTGAATAAATAAAGTCCGCTGCGGGGATCATGAATCTGTGGTTGCACAGACACACACATTATAGATTTTATAGGTTTAATGGAGAGTTGTCACTTACATAACTGTAATATTGGAGTTAATTGCTTTCTCAGAAATCATACTAATAACGCAGGAATAATCTCCCACTCTTAATTTCATTATGAGTATATTTGACATGAGCATTAGAGTTATATTTTCTGCACTTTGTCTGTTATGTTATGGCATCCTTCCTAAATTTACAGCAGGGTTCCTGTCGCTGACAATACATTACACACGTTATGTAAACAAACCAACATATTTGCAGCAGAAATAACGAAATAACAGGTTTTATGTTTCAAATGTGTGGGAGGCCCCAACACCACAGTGGTAATTGTAAAGGGTGAAACGGAAGGTTGTTGTTAAAATAAGAAATATAGCTGGAGCTGAATTATCCTTCAACTGCCGTTTCCTCTGTGTTGTCATTTCCACACAGCGCCGTTCAGTCTTCGTCCTAAACGGCCGGACCAAATGTAACGCCACGGAGTCCATTATCGGACAGGCGGTGTGTGTTCTCCACATTTACCTGAAAAATGGTGAATTCCGTCGTTTCAAGCCGACTCTCCGGAGCAGCCAGGCCCGGATGCCCTCCTCCGCTTTATCCGCCCACTGAAGTCGCCTAAAACACAAGCCTCCGTTTGTGTTCGGTTTCGTTTCCAAACGCTCCCGACAGAGAAGAAATATCCTCCGAAACACGCAGAGGGGACGTGAGGGCTGCAAGGACGGAAGGGTACGGACCGAACCCCCAAAATGTCGTTGGTGTGGCGGTGAAAGCAGTTTAAAGAGGCTGGAGGAGGATCTGCTGTCGACCGGGAGACGGGAGGGGTGCGAGCCTGCCGTTAGCAAGTAGCACACGGTGGACTATGACGGGACTTCCGGTAACATTTCAGAATAAAAGCAGTCTCAGCGACCATGCTTTGCTTTATACCGCAGCTTTCAGAATAAAAGCGCCAAATAAAAAAAAACCCATTGCGTCCTGTCTTTTACAGTACTCAAAAAAACCTGGGAAAATCCAACTAATTTCCCTGTATAATGTATGGGTACTTTACAAAGGTGTGTTGTGTCTTAAAATAGTAATTATTATGTGACATTTAATTGAATAAATTCAAGTTGTTTCCGCTCTGATGCTATCAAATTATGGTTAGCTTGATGGAGCTGAGAGCTGTTGTAGGAAATGCAGATAAACGAAACAATGGTATGTCACTTCACATAACATTATAATACACTGCGATGATGTTTAAATATGCACTTTCTCCCTTACTGTCCCTGTCAAATATAAATAATATAAAAATATCAGGTGGTCTACAGGCTTACACATACATTTAATTGAGACACTCAAACAATATTGGTCAAACAATAATAAAAAAAAAACGTTAAAGGTTTAGTTTGTCATGTTACATCTTAGTTAAGCTGTAACAAAATATACCTTCAAATGATCAATTTTTAAATAATTCTTGACATTATTATATTATTATCTCCTTTCTGTTCATTCTAACATTAACTGTGTATGAAATAAAGTTTAACAATGACATTCATTTTCTTGATTTCAAATTGGAAAGACGATTGTGTCATCAGAAAGTTACTTTATTGATTTCATTTACAATAAAATTTAAAAAATATTTAAATAATTTAAATATATATTATATGAATAGCCAATATCTGTGACAAGCAGAAACATAGACATAACTTGAAAAGACAAACAGAAACACTAGCATTAAGTTTCATCTGCAGTTGCGTGGCGCCACCTGCTGGATAAAAGCTGCAGTGACTATAATTCATTTGATTCTATTGTTGAACATTAATAACACCGATTATAACGTTATTAAATAAGTCTAAATCAAGATTATTGTTGAAATCATTTGAATAAACAGTAATATTAATCTCCGTCTAATACTGTTGTTATGTATATCCACTGTTCTTTTAAACCATATTAATGCATTATTACACATATTTCTTCGTAGCTGTTGAGAAACATGACTTTATCTTTTTCCTCAGAATAAACCAGCTGTACAGACCTGCAAGCAGACCAGCCCACACTGTACTGTCAGTGTGTGTGTTGTGTTGTCATCCCTGCCCTTTACCCCAGTCAAACACACACTCTCTCTCTCAGTTGTCCCACTTTACAGTGATCACAACCTGGCTGAAAGATGTCTCGGGCTGCCGAAAGACTCAAACTGCTGATCAATCACCTTGATCGACCACCTGCAGTGATCGTATCCTTTTTATTCTGCTTTCTTTACGCAGCATATGTTGTAGCATCGCGGCTCCACGGAGAGCGGAGCGGGCTGCTCTCTGTAGCCGACAACTGCGCATCTGGCGGCGGACACTTTTGTTGGCTAGGCCGGGGTCCCGCCGCGGACCCCCAGGCCTCCGGGAAAATGAGGAGAAACAGTCGTAATTGATCGCTACTATTGTTTTTGAATGCGACATTAACTTTAATGAACGTGGCTGTTGTACTGTCACGGTAACGGTGTTATTTGGAGGCTGCCGCCGTTGTTTTGTAGGAATTTGTTTTGCAGGTACGTTCACTTGTCAAAGGTGTAAAGTGGCGCTCTTATACAGTAAATGAGATCTGCCAGAGCTCTGACACTGTGTTTAAACTATGTTTCTATCCACTATTTTAATATAACTATGTGTTTGTTTTTGGGTCGTTTGATGTTTGAATTATGATGAATCTGCACTGGCAGAAGCCAATGCAAAGGTCTAGATAAGATGGTGGAGTGAGTTCAAATCTGCTCACCCATGTGTCCAACCCAAAATCTCAGATGAGAATTAAACCAAACTTTTCAAAAAAAAAAAAAAAAAGATTGCTGATTTCTTGGTTTCACCCTTAACTGACTCTTCAGACAGCTGCACCAACATCTGTTCAAACCTCCACCTACAATCACCCGCAGAGACTGAGGTAAGGACACAACTTTACCTTAAGTTGACACTACATAGGTCGTTTATACAATCCATGTTTATCATTCCCCTTTGACACACTTTCTGCTCTGCTCCCTTGGGTCACGTCCCACTTTTCTGCTCCTGTGTAACAAGCAGTAACAGCCGGTGGTGCATTCAGATGCATTTATTCAAAAGATAATAATGTAACAAAGTCTTTTTGTAAAGATCGTTCACTGGGCAGTGCATGCTTCATGTTAGAAAAACAACTTTTGTTGCTTAAAGTTTCAGAGAACTCTCACAATGTAATTCCGATATAACATGGATGCAACATTAACAATGAATAATTTCCTTTAGTAGTGTTTTACTCCAGTTTAACAGTAAAGTAACATATGTTGACATTGTTGTATTATCACTTTGTCACTTCTTATGTTAGATACACGTTTGATACTGACCTGCTGACCCCAGAGCAGCGGCTCTCCTATGAGGAAAATGGCTTCATCCTCATCAAGAATCTGGTGTCTGAAGAGGACATCGACAGGTTCAGGTGACCATCAGGAACTCTGACAGCTGAAAAGACAAAGAATCTTTTCTCCCAGTGTATAAGCATGAGACAGCGCACTTAGTAACTGAACTGTAACGCCTCTAAAATTTTACTGCAAAGAAGCCATTCATGAG
Organism: Larimichthys crocea; assembly: GCF_000972845.2. Lineage (NCBI taxonomy): Eukaryota > Metazoa > Chordata > Actinopteri > Sciaenidae > Larimichthys > Larimichthys crocea. Next base: position 27,858,742 of record NC_040022.1, on the reverse strand, counting down.
ATCAGCAAACTCACGTGTCTCGTTGTTATCATGTAGTATATTTGCATCAAAATGACATGAGATGTACATTTTTATATTGTGAGGTGCTGAATGTGTCTGTCTGCATCCTTCAGGAAGGAGTTTGAAAAAATCTGTCGACAGGAAGTCAAGGTTCCTGGTCTAGTAGTGATGAGGGACTTGGTGATCGCGAAGTCAGAGTTTGTTGCAGATCAAAAAGCCATCTCCAAACTCCAGGACTTCCAGGAGGATCCTGAACTGTTCCGCTACTGCAGCTTACCACAGGTACTACATGCACACACACACACACACACACACACACATACACACACACACGCACGAGTAGATCACAACAGGGCCATGTTCTCTGTTTTTTTTCTTTCAGTGTGTCACAGTTAAAAGTCTTTACCTGGATATTATCTTCAAATTATTTGGTATTTGATAAAGCCACTTTGTGTGGCCTTTGGCGCCCCCTTGTAGTAGTACAAAAAACTACACATATTTGACCCAGTGACCCACAAATAAATAAACTTTGGACAGAAATATGTGCTTTTCTTGGTCAGATTCTGCAGTATGTGGAGTGTTTCACTGGACCCAACATCATGGCCATGCACACCATGCTCATCAACAAACCTCCTGATGCAGGTATGGAGCATCCAAAGGATAACCATCATGATATTAAATATCTCATTTAAATGACTCACGATCAGAAGAAAAGCAACACTGTTTGGGAGGACAACATTGTTTCTTTGGTTTTTTAAAACCTGCTCCAGGTTGGTCTCTCACGTCTCCCGTTGTTTCAGGTAAGAAGACGTCTCGTCACCCGATGCACCAGGATCTGCATTACTTCCCGTTCCGCCCAGCAGACAGGATCGTCTGTGCTTGGACGGCGATGGAGAAAGTGCACAGGCAGAATGGCTGTCTGGTCGTCCTGCCGGGGACACACACCAGCACCCTGCAGGAGCACGACTACCCCGACTGGGAGGTATGAACACACACACACACACACACACACACACACACACACACACAAAACAAGAAGCACGATGCCACCTGTGAGGAGGGACAGGCACATGAACTCTGTCTCGTGGGTCCTCAGGGTGGTGTGAACAAGATGTACCATGGAGTGCGTAACTACGACCCACAGCACCCCAGGGTGCACCTGGAGATGGAGAAGGGTGACACTGTCTTTTTCCATCCGCTGCTGATCCATGGCTCAGGCATGAACCAGACGCAGGGCTTCCGCAAGGTACTGTGCTACCCATAATCCAGCTGGATTCTTAGACAAAAGTCAGGATTTTTATGCTCCTTAACAGATGTGATGAAAAATCTGTGTGTGTTTTTAGGCCATCTCTTGCCACTATGCCAGCGCTGACTGCTACTACATCGATGTGATGGGAACCACACAGGAAAACATAGAGAAAGAGGTGAAGGACATCGCGTTGAAGAAGTACGATATGGACAGCGAAATTACCTTCAAGGTGAGACGTTTACATTCACATCACATTCATCTTTTAAAAAGTTCTGGCTGTTGATAGGCGAGACAACAGCTTTTAGTTAATTGTTTTGGTGACCTCACTGTTTTGGTTCAGTCTCACTGCTCTCATCAACTTGGTACTTCGTTCGTAGCCACAGCAGGCAGCTGTTTTCTCTGATAGACCCACAGGACACTACCTGCCCAGCGCTCAACTAGAGACAGACCAAATTAGCGACCATCTGGTGAACACAGTGGAGCAATTAGCAGCTAAAGAGTCAGATGTTTCCCTCAAGAGTTGGTAGAGACCAAAGCAGAGCTAAAAGTAGAGTGAATATTAGACTTGGATTCATCAGGTGACAGAATTTTATTTATTTTTTTTACAGACAATGACAGTATAAATGAAGATGTTGGACTGCGCGGTGAAAAGTTCAACTAACCAAAAAACACAAACTATAAGAATTTTTAAATAGAAAGAACATTTTATGTTATATCATCATTATTAAGCTGACATAGAACTGCATGAAAGATGCTCACTGCGTTGCATCTTGCACACATCATTAAAGCGACTGATTAGCTCTAGTTGAACACACCTACATTATAAAAAGGAAAGAACGTAGACATTTCTGATTTACTTCTGTTGAACTGACCCTTTAACTCTCTACTACAGGATACCTGGGCCTTCCGAGGCCGCCTGGTTCAAGGCGAGAGGACTTCACTTTAAAGACACCACAGACGTGTTCTCTTGATTCTGGTGCCTGTTTTTTCTAATAATCCAAGATTTTTAGATGAATTACTACACACTTTATTTAATTGAGGTTTCAGAGTTCGTACTCACTGTAACACTTGAAATGTAATCTAGAGCATGTTGTTCTAACAGAAAACTGATTATATTTTAGAAGAGAATGTTAGGAGAACTAGCTACAAGTTACCTCATCAGCAGATTGCTACACAGTCCTGGGGAGAATAAACCTCCTGCTACAAAACACATTTCAGAGCAGTGGAAAAACTGTGACTGCATCTTAATGAAGAGAAAAGCTTAATAGGCATGTTGATTGAGTAAAAGAGGAGTGTGTGAGGAAGAGATGGAGCAAGGTTGAGAGAGGTAAAGTAAAGTGACAGAGAAAAACTAAAGCTATTTTCATAAAGAAGAATGAATGAAGAATCAGTGCTGATTAGTACTGTACCTTTTGATAATTAACATTCACTGAGGCCTTGACCTCATCCTGCCTTATAAATGTATCAACGTGTTCAGTTTCTTATCTGATTTTTCTTTTTTATCATTTGGACAAATGCTAAATGGTTGTTTGTTTTGGACATTCTCAGTGTGACAGATGAAATGTTTCAGTAACATCAATAATAAAAACAGCTGCTATAATGATGATGACATTTGTTCTGATTTCCTCGGAAGCGTCAGACACAAAAACAACAAGAAATGTGACCTCGGGTTCGTTGGCCTGGAATTGTGCAGCACCAACTCAAAATTCAAAAAGTCAATTTTTAGTTCATAAACATTACATACACATACACTCACACTGTTCATGGTGCATCAGAGAAAGTTGCTTAACACTGAATGACATTTGAACGGTCTCATGTTGGTCCCAGAAGGTTTGGCTGTTTTTTTTAGATGGTCCAGTTATTTCCTGGAGTCCCATCGTGGAGTGTGTGGGGGTGTATTCAAACAGGGTCTTTGTTTAAACCCAGAGGAAAGCTCTCAGCTCATTTCATTCAGACATGCAGGAAATTCATTCACATGGAGGAGAACTGAAATAAATCACTGTCAGCATCACAGAAGGTGATAAACACTGTAGACACTTCAACACTGACACACAAGAATCCTGCAGATGAACCTTTAGCAGATGAAGACTCATTTACATATATACACCCACATATGCAAACGTACACGTATGAAAACACACATTACATTCACACTCAAAGAAATGCACACACAGCAAATAGTTTCTCGGTTTAACTGCAGCCCCACTTGCTGCTAAATGATCCCCAGACTGCAGATCTGTTGTTGTTTTTCTGAGCAAAGTGGTCGGTCGTCTCTGCCCATTTTCCTTTGGACAAGACTGAAACACATTTTAGATTTCACAAACCTCACACCGAGTCAAAGGAAAAATCTGCAGCGACTTATGAACTTTGCTCCTCACACGCGGTTCAACAGCCCCTCAGCATAATGTAGAATTAATCACAGGTTAGCACAATAACATATTCTCAACCCTGAGATCATTCATACCCGGAGGGATAATGAATGGGTCCATCAGGATGTTACCACCTGCACACTCTCTGCCTGCCAGGGACACATATGTCATTCACGTAGGAAGGTAACAATGCACAATAGAACTTGTCATAAAAGTCGACAAAAGGTATTAAAAAATAATCCTCGAGATCGGCATTTCTGTAAAATTATATGTTATTAAATTGTTTTATGAAGTGGAATTATTTTAAAATACATACACATTATCTCTACCTATAATATTATATGTATAGAGTCTAGTATTGTCTTGTTTTGAGGGGATACATCAAGCTAGCTAACCTATTTACCTGAATTTATACAGTTCAAGCATAATGAACTTTGTCCAGCAAACTCAGATTTAACCCATGATACAAAGAAAACACAGAAACATGTCATCTGTGTAAACTTCATCCAAAAGCAACCTGGAGGATGAGTCCATGACTGGCTGCTGGTGACAGACATGTCCTCATTCATGTGAGCTCATATAAGACAACATATGACCATATGGCAGCAGAGCAGTTCCTTAGGTTATGTCCTGTCCTGGCCCCATTTTCCTGCTGCAGACAGCTTCTTTACTCTATATTCAGTGTTCTGAAATTCTAGGAAGACCTAGAAAACATTACTCTGGATATAATTCACGTTAATTTATTCATTATTTGCATGTTTCAAGGAACTCTAATCAATACTTTTATATTAACAATGTGGTCAGGTGAGTATGTAAAATGTCTACTCTTCCTCACAGCATGACGAAGCGTACAAAGGTAATTGTTTCGGTGACATTACTGTTTTGGTTCAGTCCTGATGCTCTCACCAACTTTGTTCATAGCCAAAGCAGGCAGCGGTTTTCTCTGATAGACCCACAGTACACTACCTGCCCCGCACTCAACTAGAGACAGATGAGATTAGCGACAACCTAATTCTAACCTAGTTCCATTTCATGCCATTATATTTCATTTTATATTACTCCACTACATGTCAGAGGCAAATATTGTATACTGTATATTTACTTATGCATACCGTATATATACTTATGTATTATGTAATAGTATATATAATTAGATACAGACAGACACAGATAGACACAGTGTTGATTTTTGACTTCCAATAATAAATTCATCCTTCTCTTCTTCTCCCTTGGGCAATTGAAATTCCAGCAGCTTCCTCCCCTCCCCAAGTCTTTCTCTTCCTTTCCCTCCTCCCACTCTGCCTGCCTCTCCTACCTACCTCCCTTCATCCTTCTCAGTTCAGTTCAGTTAGGTGTGCTGTTAGTAGAGTCTAGTAGAGATTTTGCTTTCCTCTCTCAAGATGTCCTGGACTCGAGTCTTCGTGCTCTCTCTGCTCGCTGCCCTCCTCATCCTCACCTGTGAGTACTTTGTCCGGATGGGTGGGGAAACAGGTGGGGTGAGGGGTTTATTTTGGAATATACATCCTTAGGAAAGATGAATAGAATAGTTTTGAAGGGTGCATTGATGCACTGATGTGCTGTCATCCTTTGATATGGAAAAATAATAATAATAATCTGGTATTATTTTGTTGCCTGCAACATAACCTTAGATCTGTGGGTATCAGAGCGTGAATCATCATTTATTTGTGAATTGCACATTTATTCTTAATCTTAAACATTTGTATAATCAAATTTGGGGGCATTAGGTATTAGTGTGAATTCATTTGTGAAACAATTATATTAAAGCAAATTTACACTTATATATTTGCATGGAAGTTTTAAGTCATGTTTTCAATGATGATAAGGAAAGTGAGCATGTATGTTACCAGCACCAGTCTGTGAACTGCTGAGCATGGTATATGAAAATGATGAGATTGAGCAACACAAGTCTAAAATGTGAATAAAGTGAAAGACAGATGTCTCTGCAGGACAAGACTTCTTCTGTTTTAGTAGATTTGGAAAAAAAAGTTATGGTTACAGCTGTTTTAATCCTGTTTTATTGTGCCACATGGATAGTAATAATGTAAAACGGCAATCATGGCCCATGTGACCTTCCGTACATGGTGACAACACACAAATCTTCTGTATTTTAAGGTTTACATTACTTTTATTTTCAGTTTCTTTTGTTTCATCTTTGTTCTAACTATAAGCTGAAGCTGTTTCTTGTATAGACAGTTTGTAAGTTTGTGAACACAAACATCAAACACTGGCTAAATTAAAAAGTGGGACACTATGATTTCTATACAGGTTTAGGTTTAGGGTCTGTTCCACAGATACATTTTCGTGTTATTACGTACGTGTTATTATTTGGATACAGAAATAAGCAGGTTTAAATTCTCTGTTTCTCCAGTTTGTTTTTTATATTAAATACTCCACTCCTCAATGAAAGGCCAGCTTCATTGTTTTTTTAGCTACACTTTAGAGTCCAATTTTTTAGATTCTTATACTCTCAAATCTTAAGCACGTCCAGACTACAATAAAGTTTTCCAGCTCTCTAATAATACCTGTTTTCAAAGATAATTTGTCTTCTTCCTCATGCTATAGATTTCAGTGTGGTGGAAAGTGCAGCGGTCCCAGATGATGCAAAACCAGATGTAAAATCAGACGAAACTAAAGGTGACTCAACCCTTTGTTACTATATCACATAAACCTGCTCCACTTGTCCTCCTTACGTGACCTCCACCTCCTGACCTCTGACTTTTAGAGCGAGCATCGCGTGTGTTCATGCCTGAGTCGGACGCCTTCAACTTCTTCAAGCGCCGCAATCGCCGCTCATACCATGATGATCCTGAGGCCCAGGGTAAGTCCTTTAATGTCTTTAATCAGTTTGACGTGTCTATTAAAATAACAGTAGCTGTCTGCTGGAGGAAAATTGTTTTGAACTGTGTGCTTAAGGGCTGTCCATCATCACTACTGGCAGGAAACCAGCAGGGTCATGAGTGGTGGTTGGTGGTTTGAAGATGGGGGCGGTGGGGTTATATTTGTTTATGATGTGGTTGACTAGCCCCAACGTTATTTGAGCGGTTTATGTGTGGCCACATTGTGGACAGTCTAAAATATGGCCTCCCAAAGAGAACTTGTGTATGTGAGTATGTGTGGGTGTGTTGGTTTATTGGTTTGTAGTTGGACTCTGAGGATGATATGGTTTGAGGTTTTCACTGCAAGCTGTGAAAGTTTAAGAGAGAGATATAAAGAGAGAGTAATGGAAACTCAAGCAGGTGTTGTTCTATACAGTAGCAGCTCTTAAATGTGACACACACACACAAGCTGGAAGCTGTAGAAGGAGTCACAGGATAGTATGGAGCAGGCTCTTACTCTCAGCTACTCGGTACAATAAGCTCATTCTTTCACTGCCAGCATCCTGCACGATACACGAGGCCAACACACTTCAAACCAAATGAACACACACAAATGAGAAGTATTTCAGGGACAATCCTGCAAACACACAGGAACTTTAAAAAAGCTTCTTCTTTTCATCTCCTTGTTTGTTTGTTCCTTCTTTTGTTGGTGGAACAGCCATCAGAGAAGTCCATGTGTGCCCCTGAGCAGGCCTCCAGAGACAGGCTGTGGATCATTTCACCTTGCCCGCCCATCTGAGCACCAAACGGAGCCTCGGCTCTGGCCAAAACAGGCCCACATTCTTGGGAAAAAAAATAAAACACTTAGAAAAAGCACAGTTCGTGAGAACATAAGGGGGCAGTTTGTAAGGACTTTTTTCTTAACAGAGAGGTGTGCACAATTTGCTTGAGTCTGAATGCAAGCTCTGCAGTTGTATGCATGCTGACGAGTGATCATACCAAGGCTGAAATTCATTTGCTTGTGTTTGAGATCCTACTCCGATACTTTCAGCCAATATTTCATAAAAATCTTTTTAACCTGATTTAGTGCAGATACAGAAGACTGAAATATGCACATGGAAAAGCAAAGTTTCCTGCTGCATTTCTCCATCACTCAAAAGCCAGTGTATAGATCCAGTGTTTCCAGCAGATGTTGGATGATTGCATAACCAAGTGTGACTTTACTGCAGCTTTCTTATAGCCATGGCTGTCTAGCCATGGACGTCAAATTATTTCCCCTTTACCTTAAGATCTGCTACCTGTCAAGTAAGAGGTGGTTAGGCAGGACAAAAGGAAATGATTTCCTGTTGTGGAATTTACATAATCCAATTAGAGTCTGCCTCATGCTATCAATAACAGAGTGAAAAAGAAAATATGACACATTTGCAGTATGAAAATAAAGACAAAGCCGGAGGAAGAGAGGCACAAATACCTGTGAACAGGCAAGTAGTTTTACATGTGAAGCCATCACTGGCCTATTTGGAGGGGAAGAGTGGATGCAGGTCGGTGTATATACATGAACAGTTGTGATGTAATCCCCACACTTCTCACACATCTGTTATGATTCAACACTTAAAGAAAAACACAGACTGCGCAGTAATGTCTAATGTGTACAGTGGCTGCCCTGTACCTAAATGGGTGGGGGTGTTTAGTTTTGTACAGTGTTGGAGCAGGTGAACATGTTTACACAAATTTGGTGGTATGGGTCATTTATTTGTTTTCAGCACCTCACTAGGTCCAGTATATACTCTAATGAGCTAATAATCTTGTAAACATCAGTACTCATTGGTCAAACATTGGTTGTTTAATTCAATTTGAGGTTTTCTAGTTGTTACTACAGAGTATGACTACAGCTACACTGTAAAAAAAAAGAAAAAGCCAAACCATGACCAACCAAGACTGTAAAATATGCCATGAAATATGACTGTGTTTTCCTATATACAGTAAAACTCATTAAAACCTTCATTAAATAAATGTTTACAATAGGCCAATATCGACCGACTGATATATTGCAAATTCAGTAGGTTATCCTCTGGGGACTGTACAAACTTTGATGCCAATACATCTAGGAGATAGGGAGATTCAGTCTGGACCAAAATAACCTTTTGGCCATTCTTTGAGCCAAAAAACACAATTACAAATCACACAGCAGACAATCCGTCAGGTTAAAGGAGGAAATGTAGTGACAGCAGCTGCTTCATTTATCAGAATCATGTGAGTGGGTGTATACAGATAAAACATTTTGATTACCTCTCACCTTTCCTTTCCATTCTTTTCTCCACAGCCGAGCAGAGGGTACAGTACACCGCACATGAGCACAGGAGAGAGTCCAGTGAGGACAGAAGAGGTCAGCGCGAGAGGTTTGCAGAGGAGGATCAGGATGGTAAGACCCTGACGCAGCTTTTGGTCTCATCTTCCCTTGAATTGAGGGTACTGTAATAAAGATACGTGAATTACAAACAAAAGCAGAAATCAACTCCAGCTTCTGTGACCCTTTTTCACGTTTCACACATTTTAAACACAAAGCGTATTTCAAAATAACTTTTTTCCAAGACGATGAATGAAACAGAGAATAAAGCATTTAACAACTTTGTTTCATATTTTGGGGGCTGACCTTAAAGAATCCTCGCAAACAATCTGACATTTACTTATGACAGAGTTCTAGTCTTGAATGAACCTCACGGCATCCACGAGCCTCTGGTCCACGGCGACCAGAGGCTCGTGGATGCCTCTGGTCGCCAAACGAGTGCCTGAGACTTCACACCAAATCAAAGTGTCCATTTGTGGTTGAGCCCAAGCTGACAATCTTCCCTGCGGTTGTCTGTCTGGAGTGATATATTTGAGACGACAGTTTCTAAACTAAGCACTGCTAACCATAAAGATGCGATTGGGTTTTATATGTGAGATAAACAGTGTTTTTGATGGTTTGGGGTCCACAAGTTTTTATAGGTAAACAAACTCCTCTGGTCATGGAACACAGAGATTTACTGCTGCTATAAATGTTAAAACTCTTATTTTTCATATGCCTCTAGTGTGTTGGCTCTTTATGCTGCATTTATACCATAGTACAAGGTTAAGAACAGAAATACGCTCTGAATTGAAAGCATACATAGCCCCATTGCTAGCCTAGTCAAATCATTTTAAATTCAGGAATTTAGGCTAAATTATCTATTAGGTAGAAGCTCGTTAACATGAAACCACACACAAATACTGGATTTTATGTAGGTGCAATAACTGCTAGTGCTGGTGGTTTAGCTACCGAAGCACCTAGCAAAATACTTAAAAAAAAAAAAAAATACATTTAACTTAAACCAGTGTTAAAACAAACACATTATCACCTTATGAAGTTGGGCAATGTGTTAGCAAAGGTTGCCTATTTACACATTTAGCAGACATTGAACGTCATTAGCTTTTATTTGTCAAATAAATACGTGTTCTCCTTTTAGCTCTGTTCTGGTCTTCAGTAACGTGAGGGAAAGATTTGGTACTGTTGTGGCTGAAAATGCTAACGAGAGTGAACCAAACCAGTAAAGCTGTGGGCTGGAATACCAAAACAACAAGCTAAAAGACGCTACAAAGTTAAATCTGGGGGGAAGTGCAAAGTTGACTGACAAAGCTCAGTGCTTTCACCAACATGATTGACCTCTGTGATCCTTTGTTAATATAAAAATCTTGATTATCGACACATACTTTCAATTTTCCTTTTTTCCACAGAGCAAAATGAGAGAACGAGAGAGACGCATGAGCAGTACCGGGAATATCACTACGACGGTCTCTATCCTCGCTACCGCTGGTACTTCTAACCCTAACCCTAACCCATCGCATGGAGGGCGCTGGGCTACAGCACCTTTCTTTTTTTTTTTTTTGATCACCATTATTCTTCACCAAATGTACCTCCAGGCACTTATCACCATAGATATCATAACATCTACAAATCTACTATATAAAGTTTTTTTTTTTTTTTAAGTTTTTATTTGAATAAAACCTAGATTGTACAATATGTATCTTCGTAAGGTTTTATCATATACGTCAGTGCTTCATGTGTCACCCTGGAGACAAACCTGAAGAAAGCCAAAAACAACAGTCTCCGTCTCTTCCAAAGCAATAGGTTCAACTTTGTGCCTCCTCTTTGTCTACTCGGCCAAGCAGACAGATCAGCTGCACTGATAAGTCTGAACTAAGAAATCAAAGTGAATTTAACAGTCTTCAGACACGGATGACATCCAGTGTGATTTAGGGTAGCTCTAAGTAATCAGAGATTCATGTTTGGGATCCAATAAAGTCTTCATAACCAGGTGAATTAACCTTATTTGGACACATAGTGAGTCTACTCAGTATACAAAAATAAAAAAGATACTTCTGCCAGTAGGGATCCTTCAGAATTGGAGAGTGCACAGTGAAGTCACTTGGATTGCCTCTCTGCTTTTCCTCGACCGAGCTTTCAAGAAATGCTTCTGTGTGATCCCTCTGGGCCTCCTGGAAACTTCAAGTTTTTTCTAACCAACTCTCTCAAGATTTCCTTCACCATCTTAAATGGAGGCGCACATTTTGCATGTTTGTTTTACTGCCTTTGTTACATGTATTTATATATATATACACAAGCTATATTACCTTCTTACATCATCAATAAACTTGTTTCGCCAGAGGATTTTAGCTTTATCTTATGGAAAGAAAGTGTCTTTAAGTCAAACTGACAAATAAAGATGACTTTCCTGATTTCCAGACCACTGTTGTGTTTTTAACTCATGCTAGCACTGTCTGGTATTTAAAGTATTTAACGGCAGGAAGGCTGCATGGAAGAAAAGAAGATGAGGTGAGCTGCAGAAGTCATTAGTCTAAAATGAATTCCACATTCCAGAGTGGAAATATTAGACACAAACTTGGCAAAGAAAGACAGAAGAGATGTAGAGTGCATAAAAAAGATACAGTAGCAGCGGTATAATGAGCAGAAATGAAACCCTCAGAATGATGCGGCACGGCACTCCACATGTGCTAATCACACAGCTTCGAATCCAAAAGCCTTATTTTATCTCTATACTGTGATTCCATCTCCAAACCTTTGCTGCTTTAGGCCAACTGGATTGGCTGGCTGATTTGAGCGAGCGCCACCTGGCTTCGGTCATGGCGTCAACACATGGAGTGTGTTAGAGCAGTGATTCTCAAAAATGTGGTCTGTGGCACTCTGCTAGAAAGTCCAGGAAAAGTTCAGATTCATTCATTTAAATTACCCGGATGTAAAAGTTTGATTTGTGAATCTAAAATAGTTGATAGATTATGCTCTTCACTCCCACCGGTCAAGCACACACTGTGAGTACTCTGTGTTGAGCACATTATTTGTTAGGGGGGGTGCTTGGTTGTAAAGAAACAGAGAACCTCTGTGATTGAGGATGTAATATATAACAATAACTCCCTACGGATATAATAAACAAGTGCTGTTACATACATTTTTTATTTATAAGAAACCTACCTTACTTTTCCTACATTTCCCAAGATACCTTTCAACAACCCATGCAGGAAAAAGCATGCAAATGTTGCTTTAATCACGTCCCTTTGCTCAGATGTAACCTGGCTTTTATGTGCATTCATGGCACAAAAAAAAAAAAAGGTATTTGAAAAGAAAACGCTGAAGTTGGTTTAAGATTGTCTCAAAGGACAGCAGACGTTTTGGCATGTTGCAGCAGGAAAAGCATGTGTTCCTAATAACATTAACAATAGCTCTGTTCTGTTCAGTCCCAGTAAGTCATGACAGTGTGACAGTGAGCCAGCAGGAGCAAAACCGGGACACTAAAACTAAAGCGGCTAAATGGGATTCAGCCAAATTTTTATTATTAACGGCTGTTTTTCCTACCATCACATCTCAAAATGTATTTTGGGAAAAAGACTATGAGAGATGAAATGTTGCAAATTATTACTTTAATCACCTTATCTCCAGCATTTCCAATGTTTCCACAGACATTCACGTATACATCATCAATAACAAATCAATAAACTTTAAAAATCTAAACGTGCTCCCTCAGCGAGCAGCTCGGTGTCATCACTTCGCACTGTTGAGGAACTTGCCGTGCTCCTCTCCTCGAGGCAGGAGGAGCTCTCCACCGATCTTGGGTCCAGATTTCTCCTGAAATAAAATATAAAAAGCAACATCAGGTCTATTTCACTGAAATATGTTTTCTTTCTTTGATCTGAGTCAGAGAGAGATTTTACCTTCAGCATCCCGTCACGCTCCCATTTAAACAGACCGCAGTTACTGAAATGGTAAAACATTAGTATGTTAGAATATATATTTCTACGTTTCCGTGAGTGCTGGGAGCGCTGAAAAACTTTGAATGAATGAGAAAGAGATGACAAGAGCATGGAGTCTTACCTGCAGTGTTTGTTGGGCAGTCTGTCCAGAGCGATGCATCTCTGTCCACACGGACATTTGAAGAAACGCTTCACGGCGTCGTGCCACCGCAGATCATGATTCTGCTCCACACAACGATCCGCCGGCTTGAAGTACGTGTAACTACACTGGAGGCAAGAGCATTTATGATCGTTTTAGGATTAATACACCAAGAGAGCAACTTTTTGTTTGAACATCCTCATATCTGAATTTAACTCGGTACCTTTTTACAGGTAACGGCACGACACTTCATCTCTCTGATGCCCTTCATCTTCTCCTCCATCTGCTCCTTTTTCACCAGAGGATCAAAGTAGCGCTCCTGCACTTGGTACTCCGCCTGAGAGGGACAACATTCAGTGATGTCAGACACACTTTACAATGTTTGAAATATGGAAATGCGGCTGGATGTGCTGAAAAACGTACCGCCTGTAGTGCTGCCCCGTGAAGGGATTTGGCGTTGAGGATCTTTTGAAACTCCTCTGACTGGACGTAAAGGAGTTTATCTCGCTTCTTCTTCAGGGCCGGTTCCTGTTCCTCGTTGCTGGAGGACCCACCTGCATGGCAAGTAAAAGGACACGTTATGACGAGCAACAATTAAGCTGATCTATAGACGAGAATTCAAAATTTTACTAACATCTAAATCTATCTATATATGTGTGTGTGTATGTGTGTCCTCACCCTTAGGTGAGGTGAGATTCCTCTCCACCCGAGCGTTTATCTCCGTGTCGTTACTCCTCTTCCTCTTCACAGCGTTGGGGTCTTCCTTTTCCAGTCCCGTCCCTTTGGCTCTCAGCTTCTTCAGAGCAGCCATCTTGGCGGCTGATAGGCTGAGGCCACTGGGGGCGGGCGCAGGTGGTGGGCTGTTCTCAAAGAAGAGGATGTCTTCCCCTTCAGTGAAGCCTCGGCCCAGGGTGGGGACGTGGGGAGCCGAGGGGCTTTGGGTGGCCTTGGGGACCTCAGAAGCTGCTTTTGGGGACGTCAGGCCGACCCGGCTTAGTGAGGAGGAGGATGACCCAGGTGTGGGTCCAGCTGAGCTCTGCAGTACTCTCTTCTGGATCTCCGCTGCCCTCTGCCGGCGGTTCTGCAGGAACTCCTTCTGCTTCTGTTTCTGCTGCTTCAGCAGGTCCGAGGCGGAGATGGACTGAAGTGGAGCTGCAGCTGCATTTTTGGAGACTGAGGATGGACGACAACGTCAACATAAAGCTACTGCACCGATCTGAGATCAACCCAGGCTGCAGACAATTCTTTATTTATGTTACGAGCAGTGAAAGGCACAGCAATGTTTCCGGGTTGTGTACCTGCTTGGCTGTTCTGCGTTAAGTGCTTCTTCAGCTGCAGAGCTCCAGGCGTTGGCATCGACAACAGGCCCTTGAATTCATTCGAACAACCAGAAACTTCACCGGACTGCACGGCTACGGGAAACACAAACGTGAGAATCTTTATCAACCTGGTTTGTGCCGGCTTGTAAATGTGTTTGTGAATGGGAGTGTGTCAGTTCTCACCAAGCCTTTTGGCCTGATCGACGAGCTGAGCTGAGCCCTTCACGAACAGCTTGTCCAGAGTCTTCTGGGTGGGTTTGTTCGGTTTGGACGCCGTTCTGCAACACACACAGACCCGTTTAATGAAAATGTCAGGCAGCAGGTCCAACACGATGTTCCTGGCTTTGTAAGCTGCAGTTAGTCCTGCACACACTGACTTCACACACTATAAAAGTGAAAATATAACTGCAGCCAGAATTCAACTGACAGGGTTGTGACTGCAGTATGTATTGCTGTCTCGCTACAGCATGTCCTGGAACAGTCGGGAGAAGTTGACTGCAAAACAACGACAACATGACTCACAGTGAGGCGGCGCAGGCGGCTGAGGACATGCCGCCGTAGTAGAAGCCGTCCTGACACAGACGCTCCCTCAGGCCTCCGCCCTTCCCCTTCACCTTGTTGGGAGCTTTCCCAGAAAACGACGACTGCAGCTCGGCCCTCTTGGAGCTCATCTTCTTATACTGAGCTTTGACGTGATACTGGCAGTACTGACACTCGTACTGTGAAAGAAACAAACACACAGAAACCGGCACGGCTGTCAGACACAGCGGAGTACTCCCAAAGTGAGGAACGGGAGAAGGAGATGGACCCACCATGTTGACGATCTGAGAGCAGGGCTCTCCGTTCTTCTTCGCCGCCTTGCAGGTGCCGTAATCCTGAGCTTCACCCATCAGCAGCACCTTCTGTGGATGATCCACCGTCAGGCTCACCTGCACATGTTCAACACAAGCTTTGAGTTTAATTTGTTTTATAGATTTATGATGTGTTGTCATTGTTATTGTCCTCAGTTACAAATCAAAAGAAAATGAATCAGCAACACGCTTAATAAGAAACAAATTGTTTTGGCCATTTTTTTTTACGCAAAAAGGACAAAAAAAATCTGTTTGAATTTGATTCTTTTTTCTGGTTTATTATTACAAACTGAATATCTTTTGCTTTAGACTGCAGGTTGGAGTGAATAAAATGATAGTGGACATTGTTGACTATTTTCTGACATGATGAGCAACGATTAATCTAAGAATAGAGAAAATAACACGCAGATTAAGTGATAATGATAATCTCCTGCCAGAGATGGATGGTAATATTGAAAATCAAAAAGAGGTTAAAAAGTGGGGCGGCATTTAGCTCTTTCCCAAATGTCATTCCCCATCTCCCTCCCCACGTTTCCTGTCGATCTTCAGCTGTTCTATCAATAAAAGGCAAAAGGCCAAAAAAATAATATAAAAAAAAAAGAAAGAAAAAAAAGTGGTTCAAAAGTAAAGTGCAAAAGGCCGAGCATCAGTGAAGCTACATAGTTTAGAGTGTGATGGAAAAAACAGTCAAACTCGATGCAGAAACAGTGAACAGCAACAAAGCTGCTGTAGTGCTAATAGTTTTCTGATACCGAAGCCAAAATTGTACCCTCTGTGTGTGTGTGTGTGTGTGTGTGTGTGTGTGTGTGTGTTGCAGTTGGCAACAGCTCTGGCTTTCCTCTCTTAACATCTCAGTTTGTCGAGCTATTTTCACCTACAGCACCAGTCTGCTTTCATTGGCCTTTAATGCCAAAAAAATCTCACAAACATTCAGTAAAATATAAAGGAGATGTTATCTCCTCACCACAAGTGAATACCAGTTCATTTTCATAAGGTAATGAGCTCAGAGCAACCTCAACATCCTGACCCATTCTCAGTTTTCACATCAACAGTCTTTTTTTTTTTTTTAACTACAGCGTTTGAGATTAATTCACAGCTTTGATTCTCTATCAAATCTAATTAAAGCCTCTCACTGACATGTAATTCAGATTCTGTATTAACATGAACGCACGTTCTATTCAGTTCAGATTGTCCACTCACCCCATCATATCCGTCTTTCTGCTTCATCGGGTTTGGGTTGAGAAGGCCGATGACAGTGCCCGGCTCCGTCTTCCAGTGCTCTTTATGAACTTCTCCAAACAGAAGCAGAGACACGTACACCTCCAGGTTATGGAGGTCGTTCAGTTTCCAGATGCTGAAGGTTTTGCCCTGCAGAGAGGAAGCACTCATTTAAAAAAAACATGGGACAATGCACAGTGATTCCAAAGTTATGAAACTGACTTTATACCAATCAAGATATGCCAGTTGGGGAAAGTGTCTGTTATTGAGTTTGTAAAGAATGTGAACTAAGCCTAAACATTTAGGGTCAGCATCAAAAAACAGGACACTGCTTGAAGAGTAATCTATAGATGAACTTTGACTTAAAAAATGTTGGATTTAGTTGGCAAATGTTTTTGCTCTTGGCAAAACGCAGTAGATTCTATCCAGAGATGGCAGGTTTGAGCGTTAGACCTACACTGCTGCTGCTTTGTGGCGTCGCCTTGTGGACCAGCACTGCGAAGGTCACCCAGTCGCTCTCCTCCAGCTTCTCCCGAGCCAAACGCTCCGGCACCTGCGACAGACGGATCAGGCGGCGGTCGGCCATCCTTCGGTCCATGTCGCTGGAGGAAACCCGTGGCTTTCTGAAAAGAGCCCAGATTTAAACTGAGACACTGGAAGAAGGTCTGGATATGTTTGTGTGTAATTTAAAAAAGCTGTGGTTTCTATCACGTCAGTGTCCTCACCTGAGCCGCAAACCTGAGTATTTCTCAACGCCCACATCTTTAGAAAGGGGAGGGAGAGAAGGAGGTTTAGGCTGCGCTGCTGATGCAGCTGGTGCAGCTCTGCTTTGAGACGACGGAGGTGAACGCAGAGGATTGCTGACCTTGCTGGTGCTCTCTGCTGGCTGGAAGGAGCTGCCAACCTTTATCTCTACCAGTGGCCCTCTGTTGTTTTCTGATGAGACAACAGTGAAGAAAATCCACTCAAACTGTGACCTTAAAATCATTTTAGTTTATGGAAATGGTTGCGTTACAATAAGTCCTATACCTGGTGACGTGCTGGGTTTGGGATGGTGGGCTACCCTGGGTTTGCGCTTGAAGGAGTCAGCATTGTTGAGCTGATCGAAAAAGTCAGAGGACTCCTGGAGCTTCACACCTCCTCCTCTGACAGGAGTGGATGAAGATGCTGCTGTCAGAAGATAAATCCAATTTATTCATCAGAAAATAGCAGAAGCAGCCAGCAGCAACCGTGGCTGGTGAGCCACTAAATGTTTACCTGCTTGTGTCTTTGTCTTCTGTGTGGCAGTGGCTGGTTTGCCCTGAGTCGTTTTGGAGGTGTTGAGTTTAGGGGTGGTTGGTTTGGGACTAGCCAAGCTCCCTGCAGTCTTGGCTGGAGTTGAAGATGAGGTAGAAGCCTTCTGGCTTGCTTCCAGCTGCTGCTGCAATCGCTGCATCTGCTCCTGCATGCGCCTGAGTTCATCTGAGGAAAGACAAAAAGCTCCACCATTAAACCCAACGAGCAGGCTAACTGAACTAAAACACATCGTAACAGGAAGCAGATCAGAGAAGAGAATGCAGCGCAGTTCACCTTGCAAATCCTCCTTCGATTTGTTCAGGCTCTCACAGGCTTCCCCTCCGCTTCCTTTCACTTGAGCGTCTTTGTCTTCATTTTCAATGTCATCCACGTCTCCGAAGAGATCTGATGCCACGTCCTCTGTCTGCACATCTCGCTCTTCCTCCTCCTCAATGCCATCTTTGTACTCCCCTTCATCATCGTCGTCATCATCATCAAACAGGCCATCCAAGTCGTCCGCCTGCTCCCGACCGTCCTGTTCTTCTCCGACGCCCTCGCTCTCAGCCAGCAGCGCTGTCAAAATGTCCAGATCATCCTCACCTGGGAAGAGAGAGAGAGAAGATGTCAACTGTCTTACGTCCTCACAGATTCATGAAGCTGTACTTTAATTTTTTTTTTTTTTTTTTTAAATCTCATGATACTCACTCTCCATTTTAAATGATTCGTTATCAGTGGTGCTGATTTCAGATTTCAGACCTTGTGACCTGCAAGAAGGCAGACATTGAAATGATTGTGTGTGGAGAGAAAAATAGACAATCAAATGAACGGCAGACCATGAATAAAAACATTTTCACGCTATATATATATATCTTCTATATATATATATATATATATATCTTTTAAAATATTGCATTAAACTAGTATTACACTATGGCACAGTGTGCAATACCAATAACACTAGAATATTTTGACCATAGTTGAAGTGCTATGTTGAGATAAGTTATGTCTGTGTAACCACACCGGTGTGTTTGTATAAGGACAAAGCACACAGTGGCAAACATTAGGCTGTATAATGTGAAGTCATTTCACTGCAGTCAGCCTGAGGCGACACTCCGCTTTACTGGCTCCATTCAAACAGACAGCAGTTCAACATTTAACACTGACTAAAGCGTAATAACTGTAACATCGCAGCTTGTTTGTATTTAAAGTTCCTCAGTGATACGGAGACAGACAGCTTACCTTGAGTCCTAGTGTCGCAGCTTGTTTGTATTTAAAGTTCCTCAGTGATAAGGAGACAGACAGCTCACCTTGAGTCCTAGTGTCGCAGCTTCGTGTCCTTTCCTGGCTCTAACGCAGCTCTGACAGATGTTACAGCTCCGTGCAGGCCGTCCGTGTGTCACTGGCTTCCTAATGATCAGAAGCGCGTCCGGCTGCGGACAGGTCATGAGTCATGTTTCATAAAAAGCAGAGCACAGAGCTCACATCTCACATCTCACATCTCATCTTTACAACCTCACTGAGAGCGAGGGAGAAACTCTAAACTGGCGCCAAACGAAGGACCCCGCTGTGTTGTCAAAGCTGTTGTAGGTGCCCAAAGATCTGCCTGACTGAAATAAAAGAGTGTGTGTGTGTCGTAGAAAAACTTTTCCATATGAGAACTAAATATCTTTAAAGTAAACTTTATTCTAAGATAATATATCTATATTACACTGAATTATTTTCTGCTAATATTGATTTTGTTGCAATGTTTGCCCACGGAGAGTCAGGAGCGTAAAAGGCGCCATAGCAAGGCGGCGCTACTGGACTTGGATGTATTTTGCCCTTTAATTTGTCTTACAGGCACACCTCCCTTTGTACTGTCTATTATCAAATGTCGCTCGGATTCACAGACACTGTTGTCAACTCTGTCCAATCCCCAACCATACCCTTTACAGTTATAGGCTTTAATCGATCTGTTTTCGATGGCTGATAAGTTAGGAGCCAGGGAGCAGTGTGCCTGGAAGGCAACACTCAGGGAATACACTTTGAATTTTATGTGTATTTCTTATTTCTATACACACTTTTATTTCTATTTGCAGTGTTTATATTGTTGTTTTATATTACTGTATTTTCTGTCTGTCTGATGTATCAAAAAGAGTATATTACTATTCTGTTTGAAGTTACTGTATGTCATAAAAGTATCCCAGTAGTATCCACTTTGTATAATAATAATTGCTCTAGAGCAGAGGTGTCCAAACTTTTTTTTTAAGAGGGTCAGATTTGACAATGTCACCAAATCTAAACCAGTCAGGCGTGAACAAATCTAAAAAACAGTTCTGCCTTTCTTTCACATCTGGAGTCACACAACACAGAATAAACTGTATGAACACGTTAAACTTGCATGAAGTTGATACAAATCTGAACCTCATGTTCATTTTAAACATGACTTATTATGAGTAATGCAAATTCTGTTAACATTTAATTCAAATCTCTAAATTGGAGCTAGAACCGTTTGGTAGAGAAGAGGAAGTACATTCAGCAGGTGGAGAGCAGTGATGATGACACTCCTTCATCACCTCTTCCAGGCCTTGGAGTCATATCTACAAACATGAGAGTGGTATCAATATTCTCATCTCACTCTTGCAACATCAAGCTACCTTTTGATCATCAAAGTCATATTTTATTTCTATTTCACACCAACTGTGACAGAACTGGCTATTTTGGTAATGTTGACACAAGTTGATTGTTTAGGACAGAAGTCACATGCACGGTATTCCATCATCACTATGACTGTATGAAATATCTATTCTAATTTAAAGGTCCAGTGAGTAGATTAAGGGGACTCTATTTACATAATTTAATATTCATAACTATGTTTTCATTAGTGAATAATCACTTAATTGTTGTTGTTTTTGTTTCTTCAGAATGAGCCTTTTATATCTACAGACACTGTGTGTCCTCTTCTATCGAGTCCACCATGTTAAATCACTATGTTTCTACATTAGCCCAAAACGGACCAGCTGAACACAGGCTGTAGATATTTGCAATTTCCGCACATTTTATGGTCACTGTAGTTTGTTCTTCATGCCTACAAGGAGAGGGAATTGTCAGTCTGCCCAAGCAGCTATTCTTTTGAATGTTGTGAGGTAATGTTCATTGTCATCATCAGCAGCGAGTGGCATCAACTTGGGGTCCCTGTAAACATGTGGTGCCCTCTGGCGGTGGTACAGCCAGCTGGCTTGCTGACTGGCCCTCAGTCCAGGGTCTATCTCATTGATGCCATCATCAACTACTCGCTCAGTTCTGCTCTCACATTCATCTCCCAGTTCTTTTACTTGCGCTTGGATCTGCATGCTTCTTCATCTCAGTTCTTGCGTATTGACTCTTCAGATTATCAGGGTTGCTGGCTGCTGTGGCCCCCTGCTGGTCAGCTGCAACACCTGGCGCACCATCATCTGGATCCTGATGATGGTGCTCTGTCTTTCTAGCACCTCTTTTCATGGTGTCGCCCTCCATGTGTTGCCAGGCCTCAACTTCTGACACCACTTGACCCACTCAGGCAACTGACACAAACACTTGTTGAGTCTGTGAAATAATCTTAATCTTATGTCATAAAATGAGAAAAAGCCGACAGACATTTGCAGATCATTATTTTTATTCACAGAATAACATGGAATCAGAAGAGCAGGGTGTTGGTGCCTCCTGCACATACGAAGGCTGTCACTTAAAGTGATAGAATGATTAACAAGTTAAATATATATTATGTTTAAAATACCAGATACCATATGCACTGTCAAAATAAAATCTATATCTTCATATTAAAGTGCCTACATGGTGCATATGCTCCTTTTCCCAACACCAACAAACCAATCATGAGGGAAAAAAAGCCTTCAGAGAGCAAACAAATGCGACTTGTAAATGCTGAACTGACTTAATGTGTGAACGTGCAGGCAGAGAGCACCAAACTGAAATCATACCAAAGTGTCTGTCCAGTTTCCATTTTTGATATTCCAGCCTTAAAGAAATGAAACTTCATCTCCTTCATTATGTATGTGCCACATGACATGGGTACAAAAAGAGACTTAAAGATGTGTCCTACAATATTTCCCTCTTCTATTTCAAATCTTTCTAAGCAATTTTCAAATTTAATAAACTAACAAGCCATTTATTTCCAGACTTGAAATCCTTCTCGTTAAATCCTACCAAATTCAAACTGTTTCCATCTTGTCACTATCGAGTGTGTGTCTCAGGATCTGAGTAGAGGTACAGGTAAAAGCAGAGGAAGACTCAGATTACAGTGCTAAAAGGAGCTGCAGTTGCTGTGAATGCTTGTACAGATGGAGGTCTAGTTGATGCAGTCCATGATGTGGATCTGCAGGGAGTCCAGGTCTGGCAGGATCTCGTTGCACTTGGGACAGGCGTGTTCGGGAATATTCCCCTGATGCTGCCAATCAGCTCCTGAGAGGCAGAGACAATGATCACAAGCTGAACATGTCGCAACAAGTTCGACCAATCGAAATCTGTTTATTTGCTTTCTTGCCAAGAGTTACATGAGAAGATCGATATGACTTTCATATCTGTACGCTAAAAATGAATCTAGAACCAGAAGCCAGGTTAGCTTAGCTTAGCATAAAGACTGGACACAGGGGGAAACAGCTAGCCTACCTAGGAAGTTACAGTCTGGTTATATTTCCGGCCGGATCAGTGAGGAACAGGAAAACTCCAGGAAGTCTCTAGCCCAGCCAAGAACAGCCATTTCCTCTTTCTTCCAGTCTTTCTTCTAACCAAAGCTAACTGTCTCCTGGCTTTAGCATCATATTTAGCATACAGACATGAGAGTGGTATGTATCTTCTCAACTAACTTGGCAAGAAAAGGAGTGAGCATATTACCCAAAATGACAAATTATTCTTTAAAAGCTCCATCAAACTGTTGTGGAGAAATTGCTGAAGTCAAAGGTCAATGGTGAGGTGAGAAAGAAAGAAAGTGTTCAGGAGCCTCTGATGTCTTATGCTGTATTATTTATTGACGATTGATCAAGGAGAATTAGAGACACTCTCAAAGTTCATCAGAAGTGCCTGAGTCGGTCTCAGATTCTGCCCAACTCATCCTGGTGGTCAGACTTTAAAGTCCAAGATAACACCACAAATACTATACACCCAGAATTAGTCACAGAGAATGTCTTTACCCATGGAGGTGTTATTGTCAGCATATTCTAGTCTGGAGACACAGATGTCTGTTTACGCAGATTGGAACGTCAATAACAAGCTATCTATTATGACTAGGAAGGCAGCAAAAGGTCTCTTCGACCCTGGACACCACAGTGTTGAGATATGGTGGCACTTAGTCTAAAACAAACAATTAATACTGCCGAGGACCTCAAGGCCCACACGTGACCTCAAGTAACCTAAGGATAGAAAATTCCATAACACAAACCAGGTAAAAGACGTGGAATTTGTAAACAGCCTGAGAGGAAATATGCCTGGAAGTCTACGCTCAGGACATAAAAACCAATGTACCTCTTCCGACCAGAGTAGCGCCGGCTCCGTGTGTACTCCCTCCCATTGATACGTGTCTCCTCTGCATCTCATTCAGCGACCGCCTGTAAAGAAACACAAGTTAAACTGTTGGAGGAAAGAGAACTGGGTCCCCACTGAGAAACAGGTCCACACAGTCCAAGTCATGCTGTCGTGCTAATGTGTCGACTTCACAGTTATCCTGGAGAGTGTGTGTTTCCCAGCGTGTCCCTAGTGGCATGTATTGTCGTCTGTCACAAGCTCTATTACAGTGTGAAAAGGAACCAGACTACCACTAAAAAAGATAATGAAGTGAACTGGACTACAGGTGTGGAACCAGACTTGGTCTTCTGTTTGAGTCCGTACCGTCCCAGTGAGTCCATCTCCTCCTGCAGGTGAGTGTTCTGCTTCTTTACATACTCCAGCTGAGCGGCCAGACGTTCCCTCTCTTCATGAAGCTTCTCCCTCGCTGCTCGCTCTGCATAGAAGTCTGAGGAATAGACCTCTGCCTGCACACAGAGTTCAGAAAGAAGTGTGATGACAGCTGGTTAAATGAAACAAAATGTACAAAACATTTATGTGTGCGCTGACCTGAGCCTGGAACACAGATATGGTCTCCAGCTCCTTCTCCTTCTGGAAGATCTCCTGCTTCATGAGATCAATCTTTTCCTGTTTAGCAGCCAGGGCCTCTTCAGCAGCAGTCAGTCGCTCCTGCAGCTGGTCCACCACCTCCTTCTGCACCGTGTGAGACTGCAGGAGCAGAGGGCAAAGGTCAAACACGCCTGGCTCTCATTTCTTATTGTTTATAGTCTCAGAACTGCATGGAGTTTGCTCAAATCAGAAAAGGCTCCTCATTATGCTCCATAAACTGACCTCTTTCTTCTTCATCTCCTCTTTGAGTTCGTTGTAGTCTTCAAACAGTTTGGTGTAAGCATCCTTTAGCTGGGCCAGGTTGTTCCTGTAAAGGAGGAAGGACGCATTCAAGTTTCTTGTTTTTCTGGAGAGTAAATGCCGTTGAGATTGAAAATAAGCAGTGAATGTCTCTGTATTCAGTATATGTGGGTGGGTGTGTCTGACCTCTCCTCCCCAGCCTTCCTCTGCTCCAGCTGGCTCTGGGCCTGCATGCTGTCCAGCTGCAGCTTCAGTCGGTCATTCTCCGACTGAACAGCCTGTTTTTCCACCAGCTGGGCCTTCAGAGTGGTCACGTCCTGCTCCACCTCCCGACATCTAGACACAGTAGGAAAACGTCCAGATTCAACATCGGAACACAGATTAAAAGAGGAAACCTTTGCATGTGTGTGCTTTTCTTTAAAGATCCAAACATGAATAGAACATATAGACATCCTTTTCATGGGTTAGTGTTTAAAGTAAAGATCTGTGCAGTGTGGGTATAACCTGTCCTGCAGGTTCTTCTTCATATCTTCTGCTTCATCCAGCTTACTCTGGGCCTGCTGCAGTTCTTTGAACAGCGTCATCATTTGAGACTTGAGATTCTCCACCTCAGATGCTGCCTGCAAATATTTGTGCGACACACAAAACATTGCGATAAGGAAACAAAATATGCAACCATCAGCTGACCTCTGCCAGATATGGCAATGATTATGGATCAGTAACAGTCTGCAGAGATGAGACTACAAAATCATGTAGAAATTGGTATATTTCTGTTTGGCAGTACAAACCAAAACACAGAACACCTGCAGTACCACTGTAAAAACTCTGAGCTCACAATCCGGGCAGCATAACTAACTAACTGAGTCCACATTAGCAAACAGCAGCTGCAGTCTGCAGCAGTTTACTCTACTGTCCACTGAAACTGATGTACAGGGCGCAGAGTGTGAATAACAGAGATATCATTCACCTGATTATACATCAGTGTAGCATCAACATGATTCTAAATCTGTTATTTTATGATAGAGAAGTTACATAATGCTGCTTTAAATGTCATCAGAATGCAGAGTCTACACTGTATGTATTCTTCATGACTGCAAACATTTCCTCCCTCTGCTAAATTTACTAGTGAGCAAAATACCTTTTCCTCTTTCCCAGAATCCTCCTTGGGTTCTGTAGTTTCTTCTTGGGTGGTCTGCGTTGATTCATCTACACTGCTCTTCCTCTCCTCCAGCTCTCTAATTCTGTTGCATGATTTGATTCAAGTGAATGTTAAAAAACACATTTCAAGAAGTGAGATAAGATAAATTTGGATTATTTAAGTTGCCGTCGTCTACCTGGCAGCAGACTCCTGCAACAGGGCCTGCAGCCGCTCGGCCCGCTGCGTCTCGTTCCTGAGTGACTGGAGGAGCTGGCTGACGGTCACCTCCTCACTGTCCAGCCGGGACGCCGTCATGCTCAGGTCCGGACGTCTGGTCCGCTCTGAACCGCACACATCGTTCACACCGTCTACGCCTCCATCCTGTGAAGAAAAACACCCAGTTAGATCGCAAACTTTGGTTTATACCCCACTATAAGTTCATCACAATCACAGAACCAAACTGTGGGCGTGGGTTGCTCTTCACCGTAACCCTGATGATCTCAATGAAGGAGTCGTCATGCGAGTCCTGGTCCGCCTTCAGCTGCAGCTCAGAGTTCATGGCCACCAGGGCGTTCTTCTCCTCCTGCAGGCGAGCAACCTGGGCACGCAGGGCGTCAATCTCTGTGTTCTGATTGGATGACACCACCTGGAGACGACATCACAAGTCACTAACTCTAAGTAGTTAATATTAAGTAGTTAAAGTGTTCATTTGGTTTTAGTTTGACAGAAGCTGAAATCTAGTGAATTTTAATGTACAATTAGAAATATATGACATAAGCTGCTCTCACCCAAAATCTAACAAATAAACACAAGTATTATCAGTCCACCCTCACCATTAAGCCCCCGGTCTTCCCATCCTTTCCCGGTCTCTGGCTCAGCTCCTGGTTTTGGAGCGTCAGTGCTTCCATGTGCCTCCGAGCCTCTGCCAGCTTGCTCTCCAGGAAGCCCCGCTCCTCCCGCTGCTTCTCCCGCCACGCAGCCAGATCCTCGAAACGCTCCTTCATCGTCAGGTTGGTCTGACGCAGGGCCTCTGAGCGAGAGACACACACAGAGAATGTGAATAAATGCCAGAACATTTGAATTATGACCCTTTCCATAACTATCTTTCTTAACCTTCCCTCTCTCCGTACACCGTGTCAGAAACTCCACCCTGATGAGCCACCAGGAACACTGACCTTTGACCCAAGACACTCCTGATAAGGAGGACTGACAGATTACTGTTGCTGTTGAATAGTGCAGCAACAATCAATAAAAAGCTCAAATGAGAAACTTTCCCCTCAGCTCTGAACCAAACACCGCACGCCTTCTCATCTTACCCTTGAGGTCTCGGTTCTCCTGGATGAGGATGTTCATCTGCTGCAAGGTTTCCTCCAGCGTGCCGGACTGACTGGAAGAGCGAGAGATGTCGCCGTTCATCACGGGGCCTCCAGACGCCATGATGCTGAGAGGAAAGACAAGGAAAGACATTTAAATTCTTTTAAAACATTTTAGGATTTTAGTCCAGTGTGTCAGATTTAGACAGAGACTGAATATAATATTCACAAACATGTTTTAATTGTTGTATAATCACCTGAAATCAATAAGATTTGTCATATTGTGTATGTTTTATCACCTTGGAACGAGCCTTTTATATACAGAGGGAGCACTCTGACTGTTTGTCTGCCACCAGCATGACTTAATATAGCACTGTGAATGACTTTTAACTATATTTACTGTCATAGATATATATGTGCATGATACAAATGATCCAACGTGCATATCTGTATACTTGAAAGGTGTATCTATATATGTATATTGAACTCTTGTATGATTTTATTTTTTTCTTTTGGAGTGTATCTTAAGGCAGGCGCGGTGGCACCTAGTTTTAAAAATGATAACCTAAAGATGTTCCAGATGTTCTACAGATGAACCTCTGGAGAAATGTGATCCATGTTGCAGAGTCATATTCAGAAGAACATGTGCACAGACTCCAACCTATTTCTAACATGAACACACAATATGAACTCTGTCAGTGAAGTGTAAACACAGTGGTCCGTGCTGACATCACGGAGTGACTCAGTGTTTCAGCTCGCAGCAACGGAAATTCTCTCATCAAGCAGGTCACATGATTATTTAATTACATTACAATAACACAGAGCCTTGTGCCGTACACATACACACATAATGTGGGCTGCTTCTGCCCTCTTTCAACCACCTACTGAGCGACAACAGTGAAAAATAAATGTAGTTACAGCAACATGTAAGACAAGAGCTGAGTGTTGAAGTAACTTGTGACAGCGCAGTGGAAACCTGTGGGTTAACTTTAAAACAACCACCGACTGCCACACACACACTTTGTCTCCGTGAAAATATTAATAAGTCATATTTTTGTCCAGTACGTGCTCGCAGAGTTAACTTTCACTTTCTTTCGGTGGGCCTGTCCCGTGTACGACTCTTCGGTAAACGGTGAAAAGTTAGCAGCAACTTACACAACACAGCTGCGCTTCAGCTGGAGGCGAACTGCGTCACATCAAGTGTTTAACAAGCAGACGTGTGTGAACTCACCTGCTGTGGACTCCTCAAACACACACTGCGTGTTCACTCCACAAACACACAACACACACACGCACACACCTGGACAGACGGGAGAAATGCGTCGATCAACCGTCTACTGCTGCTTCTGGGCTGGAGCTACGTCAGGTCACACGCAGGAACCGCGCGCTTCCGGTAATTGTTTTTCAAAATAAAACCAGCCTTTTAATGTTTGTTTTTTTCAGTCTGAAATAATACTTGTCAGATATATCTACAATGTTTTCAAGGGGCCTTTTGTAATGAAAAAAACATCTCTGTTTTGTCAATACTGATTATATTAGTTATGTCAATATTTAAAAATATGGCTCCTTTTTCACATCTACTCTGTAAAATTATTTTTTTACGTGTTCATGTGTGTGCACAAGAATACATTGTACATTGTATAAACAACATTTTTGTATTTGCTTGAAATTCAATAAAAAATATTTAAAGAGATATTAAATATTTAAGAGAGTAAAATCTGAAAATGTGTCATGTGGAAACAGCAACAATAAAATGGGAAATAACTTGAGGCAATTTAGCTGTTGTATTAAACAGCATAATCTTTCAATATGTTTTTTTATTTTTATTTTTGGAGGTTTATTTGTCAGATACAGCTGAAAAGTGACATGAGAGTGGGGGAAAAGAAAGAAAGGGGGATGACATGCAACAAAGGAATCAAACCATGGGCCGCTGTATTAAGGACTGAGTCTTTGTACATGGGGCGTACACTCTACCAAGCAAACGAACTGGCGCCCTGTTTCTAAAATAAATATATTTTAAAATGTTATATTTTCATTTTGCTCTTATTTTCCAATTATTGTGTTGTATCTGAATTATGCTCATATTCTCCTGGATGTGGAAGCATGGGTGCTGCAGCCCACTAAATTCAGATATAATAAAACCATTAGGCAAACTAATGACTTTTTTTATAGTATTAATACTTTAGTTTAGTTTAGTTTAGTTTAGAGTGTCCAACTGAAGCAACTCAGCCAGCTACAGTTACATAAAGTAAAGTCAAATAAAGTACCCGCAATCACTGTACAGTGACATATATAGGCCATCAGTACAACATGATGTGTGATGTGGTTATAGATGTAAGCAATGAAATATATTTAGTAACTAGAGCTTGCTCATATTTTTTGAGGTTTGAAAGTACTGTACTTTCCCAGCCTTGATTTTCCATTTACAGCTGTTACTCTGTCATCAGCAAACAGTGACAGGTGTCTCATATGAACGGGCACATCGCTGGTTAAATGAGTTTGGGTAGATCTGTGGTTTTTGTAATGCATTATAGTTCAGTCCTACTGTATGTGTTGCTGCTGTGGCTGCTTCCACATACAGTATGTTCATGTTTGCTGTCTGCGTGTGAAACACTGTTAAATTGTTATATACAGTATATTATGCAAAAGCAATGAATGCTGCCATGACGTCATTAAATAGACTAACAGAACCCTCAATTCTTACTGACTTCTAACGCACCTTAAGTTTTAGACTTAATCTATTTCTACTTAATTTTACTAATATATGTTTTTCCCCTATTTATTTACATATTTATATTTATTCCACCTGTTTCATACCTATGAATGTACTTGAATGTATATAAAAATCTATAAAGATGCAAGCAAATGACCACTGCTATAATGTATATATAATCCTCTGTGACTCTATATATAAATCTATATGACTCTATTAAATGTTCAATATCATCTAATAAAAAAAAACTTAATGTTTAAGATTTGGTAACTTTGTCCAGAACATTATCTTCGATATATAAAAATATGTAATTATATATATACCAAATCATACTAAACCAGCTACAAATATAGCTATAGTACATTAAGATGACTATGTTCGAACTTTAGGCGTTTTTTTTAAAACTTTTATTTTGAAGGCTCATTTACCATACTTCCGGTCTCCACGTGCCTAATTGTCGCTGGCTTGCCGCAGCTCTGACTCGTGCGGATTTAACGAAGGTTTTCATTTCCTCGAAGTGACGTCACAGCGCAGCGAACAGATCTGAGAACAATCTGCGGCTGCGCGAGAGCGCAGTCTCTGCGGCGCAGGCACATCCGGGTGTTTACACATCAGCGCGAGCGTCAGCTGACGGCGGGAATTCCCTTCAGGAGTCACCTTGCCTCAACACTGGAGTTTCCCTGACCTGCCCAGACTGTCATGTCTGTCAAATGTACAATATTAATTATAATAATTAAAACAGAATTCATCATGACATTATCTTTGGAAATATTATTTGATAAGAATAAGGTCACTGTTAATGAAATACAATAAACCTAGGACTATGTTGCTTTAGTCGCAACTCTTTTATAAAATGGGACCATTGGGGAAATATAAAATATCACAGCATTTATTTGATTTATTCGGATTATCTATTACATAAAAGGAAAATATACACGTGTTCGTGTCAGTGTCCACTAGAGGGCAGTGCTGTCTCAGTAAAATCCACATCAGCTTTAATAAATCACAACATTGAAATGTTTGGCTGAGGTTAAAAGAAAGTGCCTGAGAATAATAATATCCCATTATTGATGAGTTAAGATAGTGGAAGAAGAAGAGGAATATAATATGAAACATTATCATGATCTGTATGTGTTGCCAGATGTTTAATGGAAAAGCTGATAGAATCCGCTCTGATTTCTGTAACCTTTGAATTATGAATAATCTTTATCTTTTATCATATCATATTCTACTGTTATAAGTCAGTGTGGAACCTCTCCAGATTATTCATCTAGTGCCTCTTCAGAGAAGAACATGTTCTCCCTTCATGATCATCTTGGATGCATTCAAAGGTCGGAAAAAATATCGGAAAAAAAAGGAAATTTGTCAAAATTGCATCCTGAGGCAAAGTTTTAAAATTCAGTTAGATGATGAGCAAGACTCTGTCAACATGAAAAAAAATATATAGTAATAAAAAACGATTAAAAAAGATGCATGATGTATTATTTGCCTCACAATCTTTAGGACATGACCGAGTTGAACATCTTTAAAATCTTAACATTTATCAACTATATTAATGTCTTTCTATAAAACAGCACTTGAGCTCACGTGGAAACTTCAAATGTCTGAGCTCTCCCATCCGTCCTTGAACGCAGCGCCCGTGCGCTCTGGTGAAGCCTGTCTCTCTCTCAGCAGACAGATGAGATGGAAACGCTGGGAGCGCAGCAACAGGTTGGAGTTGTTGAAGTTTCTGCAGATTGATTGGACTGTTTCGTTTTCTGTGGCAAAGGGGAGAAGATCTGAACATCAACGAGTTTAGTTCATGGACAAAAAGCACTGTGGATGAATTTTGTGCTTTAGAGTTAAACATTTTAGACTTTTTGTTCAAGTAGAGCATCCTCAAGCGTCAAGGTAACCATCACCATTTTTAACTTACTTTTATCAGCTTGGATGCTTGAAGGAACCTTTTCACACTTTCTTCACTGAAGCATCACCACAGGGTTTACAGACTACTTGCATCCACCTTCGGGATGTTTTCCACGGCTCTCCTCTTTGCAGCGCTCGGCGTTTTTACGCATCTGGGCACTTTTACGCACGGGTGCCAGCTCCCCTCCGAGTGGCGTCCCCTAAGCGAGGGCTGCAGAGCCGAGCTGGCGGAGATCATCGTGTACGCCCGGGTGCTGGCGATCCACCGGGAGCCTCTGGGCGGCGGGGTGGGCAGCTTGTACAACTCTCTGCCCTTTGGGTTCGGGTACGGGTACGAGGGCGCGGAGGAAGGGCTGTTGTACTCTGCGGAAGTGGAGCTGCTGTGCGACCAGGCCTGGGGAAGCATGCTGGAGGTGCCTACTGGATCGAGACTTAACCTGACCGGACTGGGGTACCTGTCCTGCCAGTCCCACACCGTGATGGAGAACTACTCCTACTTCTTCTTCCTCAGGTGACGTGAAGGCCTGGACACATGCACCAAAAATAGCTCCAACACACACTTGGACAGTCAAACAGAAATAAGTTTTATTGTTGCCATTAAAATCACACTACATGCCATAAAACTGTTTGCCAGACAGAAATGGATTTTGCAAAAATACAACTTTAAACGAACACAACAAGAGTTATTTGAGACTTTGCTTTGGAGCATACTGTGGTCTACAGTCGTGTGTGTGGTAGAGTAAGTATTTCCATTAAGACTTAAAATGTTCTACTTTTTATTCACTAAATCTATCTGACAGCTGTAGTCAGATCATTAAACATGATACATTTATAACCTTGACTCCACATTTCAGTCATTCCTTCAGCAGCTTCAGCTTTCTCCTCACACTTTTCCTGTTTATCTCCTCTGCAGGATGGACGAGAACTACAACATCCTCCCCCACGGCGTCAACTTCCAAGACGCAATCTTCCCCGACACGTCCGAGAACAGGCGCACGTTCTCCAGCCTCTTCCAGTTCTCCAACTGCACCCAAGGGAGTCAGCCTTTCCACACCTTCAGCCCTGAGTGGGACACCCAGGAGGACAGCAGGGTAGGGCGTCACATCATTTTGACCTTTTCATGTCTAGTACAATGTCAGCAGTTCTCCGATTGGATGTCGATTGTATTTGAAGAGGACGTAAACAAACTTCTTGTTACTATAGTGATAAACCACCATAGATAACAGATTAACAATCCAATGAACAGCAGGGAGGTAAGGGGACTAACAACCATTGTTAGGGTGTTATGGTTTGTTTGTAATATTCAGGACATGAACACACAGTTGTAGCTAAAATCTGAATGCAAGTACAGTGCGTAACGCAGCAGAGAGGGATCTTGGTTTGTGTGTTTGTGTGTCATCTAATCCTGAGTTGAGTTGTGACTCTGCTGACAGGAATGTTGTGAGGATCAGTCGAAACTGTTTTTACCACAAACACTTGCACACATGCACAGAAGTTTTGATTACACTCTTAATAGATTCCCAGTGTTTCATTGATCACGTCCCAGCCAGATGAAGATCAAAGTGATGACTGATTGGTCGAGGTCTGCCCGTCTGGCTCCTCAGGCAGACAGGATACTGGCCGCCACAGGTCAAAGGTCAAATAGCAGAGATCCACATCTTTGACTGGCAGCAGTTTAAAAGTGTGTCACTCTGCAACTTCGATTCATATCAGTTTGAAGCTACACAGCCTGCCGACCTAGGACCAGAGATAAGCCAGGACCCTGTCAACAGAGGAAGACAGCTCTGCTGCTGTGACTCAGGCATTTATTATCACACCTCCTTTGAGTGAGTTGAGCAGGTCGCACTTCAGACAAGACTGAACAAGGCGGCTGGAGATGGAACTACTCATCCTTGCCCTTCTTTTGAGAGGATACAAGACAAACTGTTACAGTGCTGAAAGAGGTTTTCATTTGATGGCACAGTAACTAAAAATGGAGGTTTTTACATGTCATCATGGTGACTTCAAATTCACAGTGTTTGTTATCAGTTTACAAAGACTTAAGTTACAAAAATAAGAGCTTGAAACATGACTTGGACAAATCTGTAAGATTCCTTTAAGACTTTATCAGTTAAAAACTTGAGTCTTAAATATTGAAGTCTTAAGTTTTGAACTGCAACTGTAACATTTAATATGCATGGCCACAAACAGGACTGTACTTTGAAGGATCTTGTGTCAGCTCTGTAAAAAAACACAGGAAGATGTTGCCTGAATATAATGGTGAGCATTTAGAGACTTGTGCCTCAGTCTGAGACTTCAGTCTTGACTTGGACTTATCTCAAATGACTTGACTTGTCTTAAAGGACTTGAAAATTCGAGACTTGAGTTGTGTGACCTGATACTTGACTTGGACATTGCACAATTTTGACTTGACTTGTCTCAAATGATTGGACTCTTAATTTGAACTTGTGTCAAATGAATCTTCACTTCATCTGTCTCAGATGTCTTGAGATGTGACTTGATTTTACTCCACTGTCTTGATACTTGACTTGGACTTGTCTTGAAATAATTTTGACTTCACTTGTCTCAGATGGTTTGAGCCTCGACATGGTCTTTTCTTGAATAATTTGAGACTCGACGTGGACTTGGCTATTGGACTCAACAGTCTTGAGACTTCAAGACTCCTACCCTTGTCCTGAGACTTCATTGACTTTAGAAATGCCTAAGATGCCTTAAACTGACGTGAGACTTGACTTGGACTTACCTCCATTGCCCCAAAAGACTTGAAAAAAACTCAGATCCGTATCCAGAGAATCAAAAAGTAATACGCATCACACAGTACGTGCACCATTACACTAACTGAAGAATCAACACATTGGCACCTACTTGTGACAGAAAATGGCTAAATTCACATCTGTTAGCATCAGTGCATTATCAGTCAGGATGTTGCTCCTCGTTCCTGACCCACTTGAACACCACCTGCAGCATACGTAGACTTGGTTAAATGTCTCCCAAATGGATTTGTGGTGTTTTTTATTCTCTGCAGAGCTAATTCAGCAAAGGTGCAGCGGTGTGTTGATCTCGGGGTTTGACCTGAAGGGTGTGGCCTCAGAGTTATGTGGTCAAAGGTCAGCGAGGCAGGGGTTAAAGATACGGCTCATTTAGAGGACGAGCACTCGCATGTAGAGGCTATGACCCCTTGAGGCAAGGCGGGACAAAACAGGTGTTTGCTGCGGGAATTTATGGAGGAACACGAGATGTTAGGACCTTCTTCTTCCTTTTCATGTCTCTCCTAACTCTTCCATGTCTCCCCTTTGCCTTTTGTCTTTTGAATTTTTGAAAGTATCAGATTCATTTCCCTTTGGCTGCAAATGAAAAGACAAAGAAGAACAAGCTCCTATTTCTGATTTGAATATCAATAATTCTGAGGTTTGTCCAAAGGATGTGTTTGCCTCGCTGCATCCGTCCGCTCTGTGATTTAAGGTATCAGACATCCTTCAGCTGGAGTTTATACACAAAACATCCCTAAAATTGGGAGGTGGTTTGCTTCTGAATGCAGCCTCGTGGGAACCAGACGCCCCTTCAGGAGGATAGACAAGAGACTTCCTCCACTTTTCTGCCAGAACCTTCAATTATCTTTTGTTAGAGGCTCCTCTTATCAGCACCACCCAGAGTAGTTTTAACCACGAGCAGGGGGTAGAGACTACTGTAAGCCCACTAATCATCATTTAATACAGATTTCTTTTTTTTTAATGAAAGATATCCTACGTCTTTTTTCAAGGTTTTCTTTCGGGTAATTTGCTTTCACTTTATAGGCCACAGCAAGATAGACGCAGGTTCCCCAAATACTTGTTAATCAGCAGATTGCCACGTTTACATGCGCTCTAACGATTATACTCCAGTTGTAACTGTCATGTAAAAACTTTTAACAAGTTTTCTGCCTCTCATTAACATTTTATGTGGACGCTCAGAGGGATAAAAGGAGGACAGCGCAGTTTGTTTCACTCAGGAGTTAAAGCTTGGGATGACTACAGTGTCATACTGTGTGTGTGTGTGTGTGTGTGTGTGTGTCCTGTCTGTGTCTCCCACTTTCTCTGTCTCGTCTTTGTTTTTCCTTCTTTCACAGCCCCCCTTTTGTTCTTTTTATCTCTTCATCGCTCACTTTCTTTTTCTGTCTTATTGCCTCTTTTTTTCTAACCACAAACACACACAGTTAAATAAAACCTCCGGAGAAGAGGAGAAACCCCAGTTTGTCTCTTTGACGTCAATAGTGAAGCTCTAAAGACACTAAATGTGTGTGTGTGTCTGTGTGTGTGTGTGTGTGTATGTGTGTGTGTGTGTGTGTGCATGTGTGTGTGTGTGTATGTGTGTGTGGGCAGTAGGGGGACTCATGCTGAGCTTCTTTATGAAGTTAGAAAGAGGAATCAAAAGTCACTGGAACTAAATGAGCAGTCAGGTCAGGCTGGACACGCACACACACACACACACACACACACACACACACACACACACACACACACACACACACACACACACACAAAGCCTTGCCTCTCAATCCCTTCAAACCTTAACTCTTAAGTTCACCCCTCTCTCTCTCTCTCTGACCCTCTGTCCTTTCGTTCTTTTTTATTCAGTCGGCTGATGAACTCATGTAAATGCAGAAAGTTCTGCAGTCTGGACCAGACCAACAAACACTCAAAACTTTGTGTGCAAAACTTTTGCACAATGAACCTCGGCGCCACTGGTGTCACAGTCAAAAGTATTAAAACATCCCCAGAAATGTTAAAGCCACTGTCATGAAGTGACCTGTTCGGGTGTTTTCCTCATGTGATCGGTGAGTGAGTATGAAGAAGTTGAAATTGCAACATACACAGTTATAATACAGCATGATATCAAATATAGCACATAATTGTGAAATAATCTATCAAATTTACACATTCTGGCTGTTAAAATACTCTAAAACTTACATATAGTTGCTTAAAACTGCATCAATAGTTTTTTTTAGCCACATGGGGGCAGTAAACGGTGACATGCAGTACATTCTTCATATAAACTTCATATAGTGATCATTTTAGTTGCTAATTTATACATCCAGCAGATAACGCTAGCATTAAATTGAAGTCATGTTTTTAGCCAACTGTCAAATAGGGGAACATAAAGGGAATTAAACATTCCACTATGTTCACCAGTCGCTAACTGTGTCTGTCTGCTGTTTGGTGCTGTGTAGATAGCCTGCAGTGGGTTTACCTGGAACAGCTTACTGCAGAGGTTGGAAACCACAATGAGCGCAGTGGGACTCAAAACAGTGCACATGCTGCCCTTAAAACCAAAACAATGAGCTGAAAGATGCTAAAACGCACCATAAAGCTGCTCTCCTTTCATTTTACATGCAGTCTTTTTATTTTATTGTCAGTATAAGAATATATTTAAATGCAGGGTTAAATGCTTCATTTTGACATTCAGCAGCCTTGATGGAGGCTTTCTGGGTTCAAATGTTTCTAAACTTGAATCTGAGGACTATTTCTACATGCATGTGTCTTCACATGTCCTCTAAATACTGTTTATACAGATGATGCTGAACAGCAGGCAGGTAACACCCGGATGTTTTGACAGGTGGTGTGCATTTGTGTGTGCATGTGTGTGTTTGGGGCGCCCTACTGAGAGCCTTCCTATGAGCATGAGAAAAGGTTCAAACTGTAAAAAATAAACTGTACCAATGTTATGTAATATTGATTTGACTTATGTTTGGATGAATGGAAAAAAAAAGAAAGAAAGGAGACTTCCCTTAAAGGGTTACAATCTTTAAGATTATTCAGGGTTTGGTTGTCCAGGTTCTATATCTATATCTATAGATATTCATCGCTGAGATTTATGCCTCCACTCCAATAACATAATTATTTTTTCCTTACAGAATTGAAAAAATCAGCAGTGGGGCATTCCCTTAACCTAGTGGTTTAAGGTATCATCATGTAATTACAATACCGCTGGTTCATCTCCAGCTGGAGCCCTTTGTTACATGTCAAAACAACTGCAACCTCTCTCTCTAGAAACAGCATTTTCACATTGACAATTTCCTCAGTAAAAAGTCGCTCCATTGACAAGGTTTAATTTAGGTGAACTGACCCCATGCATTTAATATTCCATAACACTGATTTTTGTTTTGCATCTCAGATCATTGTCAGAGTCAAAAGCTAATTTTACATGTTAAATATTCAAATTAGTGATTTAATTCATAGATCCCCATTTTAACCGATGCTATAAAATCAAAATTTAGCGAACTCTATGAATTCTATATGGAGCTTAGGTGGGAAGCTAGCACTTATGTTAGTGACTATAGCCTCTACACATGGGGCGGCCGCTTAACCCACTATGCTACTGACCGCCCCGGGAGACATTTTTAAAAACATTTTCTGGGAGCCTGGTTCATTGCCCAGCAGCCAGCTGTTAACTCACTGTAAAACCACAACATTTATAGAACAGATATAACATGTTAATGAGGTTTAAAGGTGCACGTAGGCAAATATTTCTGAACCCTGGATTGGCTAGCTGTTCACTCGTTTCCAGCCTTTATGCTAAGCTAACAAAATGGCTCCCAGTTCTAGCAATGACTTCCTAAAATGTCGAAATATCTTACTGTAACAAAATCAT
The DNA here is from genome assembly GCF_000972845.2 of Larimichthys crocea. Taxonomy (NCBI): domain Eukaryota; kingdom Metazoa; phylum Chordata; class Actinopteri; family Sciaenidae; genus Larimichthys; species Larimichthys crocea. The sequence continues at coordinate 27,821,123 of NC_040022.1, read as the reverse complement.
AGTTCTCAAAAATTGGTTCCAAAATCATACACTGCCTCGAATACAGAATATACTGTCAACACAAACTGGTGATATATCTGTGCTGCAGGCTCGACTGCGTTTGTTAGCAATGCTAATGGAACACAAGGAGCGATTAGCACTGACCACGTGATGGCTATGAATGGTGTTTTATAGATTTATGTGTGCATGTTCCAGTTGGTTGTACATGAACACGTATGCATTCCCCTCTGTCACCCCTGTTAACCCTGCTGTTTGAGGTCAGCCTTGCTCTGTCGATGAGATGGAAAATTAGGGCCCCTGAAACATCAAAGTAAGTGACCCTCGCATTGTAATGGAGGGATAGGAGGTCCATGGGGTAAAAAAAAAAATCTATGTTACACAGATGCACATAAACAGCATACATCGTCTTCTCATGTTTTTGGACTGGTAGCAGGGAGTCTGTGTGGATAAATGTAACTGATGAGGGTCAGGACCTCATCTTTATTTCCCCATCCTCCCATCCTCTCAGTGTGTCGGGCTTTCAGAGGAGAATAAAAACATTAGTGCAAGAGAAATACCAGCTCTGTGGAGATTAAATGAAGAAAGATTTGTTCATTTTCTCAGAGAGACTTCTGGGATAAACACATCAGCAGCGCTCCCACACTACACAACCAGCTGACCAGATGGCAACTGGTGATTTACAACAGTTCGGTTAGCCTGTTAAGAAAACAACCCTTCATGTAAGTTAACTTATTGCGCCACTCTCCCTCTCCTTCTTTCTCCAGCTGCTGTGCTCCTCGGTGCAGGCCGCCCTGTTCGAAGAGGAGGAGCGAGCCCGCAAGCTGCAGGAGCGCCTGGCCGCGGCGGAGAGGAGGAACCGGCAGCTGAAGGAGCGTGTTCGCAAGGTGAAGCGCTCGCTGAGGAACGCCCGCAAGGCTGTGCGCAAGGCCGAGCAGGAGGCGCAGCAGCTGCAGGAGAAGCTGAAGGCTGCAGAGCGGAGGGCAGGGCATCACCTCAACACCATAACACAGGAGGAGCCTCCACCCAGCCGCTATGCGAGCACGGCGATGCGCCAGCGCATGCAACTTTAACCAATCCCACCTGCCCCAAACTGCCACCCAACTGGACTGAAAAAATGGCTGTGGAGAGTGAGAGACTGCTGGGCGGTCTCTGTGTAAGGGCACTTGTCACATATGAGTTAACACACCTTTAGTCATAATCTGCAGTTTTCTTGTAAATAAACAACCTTTTCTGTCTTTTGTATCCCTGGTTGCTCTACTACAAAAGTGATAGAACCTTTCCTGTCATCTGACAAAAGAACAAAAAAGTGAATCAAGAGAATCAAGCTTTTATTTTCACAGTGATTCCTCTTGCAGGCGGAGCAGTTACTACAACTAGATCAGTTGCTCCTCATTGCTCTTGCCAGGCTGTGATCACAGGATGTGTTTTTGCTCAAACAGACAGCCGCGAGTGACAGTCGGCTGGATGCACAGCAGACATTTTGACTTGTCAGAGCTGGAAAAACACAGTTGGACTTAATAACAAAAACAATGTCTCAGTTCCATAAAAGTAGCACCCCCCCCCTTCGCCTTTACCATACTTTTGATCAAAAACTTAGACATCAAGCAAGGACAACAACACAAGACAATGCAGCCATCTGATAAGTCCAGCTCGGCGTCTGTCTTTCAGCCTTTTATTTCACAAAGTTAGTCCCAGATTTACTCTTGTCCAGCAGATTCTTGCTTCTTGATTCTTCTTCTTATGTCAACCTCTCCTTGGTCTCTTTGCCTATGTCATTATGTCCATAGAGGCTGCTGAACCATTGCCCACTTGTCCTGCTCTGGTTCTGGCACGACACCTGCTCCATTCCACTTCAACAGTGGTTAAATTGGCTTTTGTAAGGAGGGGGAGCCGTTCTTCACTCACATTGGTCAATATCTCTCACAACGTCGCACCATAGGTTTAATACATATTTCATCAATTTATAACCTACTTATTTATATCTCACACCAATTCACATATTGTTAACTTATTTAGCCTACATTTCACCATCAATCTGCACTGCAATTTGTAAAACTTATTCACAATATCCATATTCACATATTAACTTTTTTTTTTTTTTTAACATCCCATCAATTTTAAGTTATTTGCATTACTTATTTACATCTCACACCATAAATTCACATGGTTGATTACATCTGACACCTTAAATCTACATCAATCAAATCAATTGTTCGCTAAACTTTCTTACATGTCACAACATCAAACCAAATATCAGCAGTTGCCAGTCATTACAATTAATTCACAACTTTCCAAATAGGACTTAGATCTCTTGTCTTCTGCCTTTCCTTTCTCTGTCTACATGCTATATGGTCTACTGACCTCCGGGTTTAGCGCTTCTTAACAGTTAGTTAACTGAGCGATTTTATAACTGAAAACCTCCTCTTCCCAGTGGTCCATAATGCCTGTGGTACCACTGGAAATACTGAGCTCACAGTTTGGGCACCCTGGCTAACAAACTGAGCTAACATTAGCTAACAGCAGCTACAGGTGGCAGCGCTTTACTTCACTCTCCATCAGGAAACTCTGTAAATCACAGAGGGTTGACAAGGAGCAGAGGGAAAACCAGAAAACATTTTCTCCAACATAGTCCATAAAACAAGTATATGGGCTCCAATGACAGAGACACACGAACGCAACGAGTTTCTTTCTATGGCATGTTAAAATGTCTGCTGTGCAAACAATCCATAGTAACAGTAACAGCAGGAGCTTATTACGGCACAGATAATGATGCATTATTCTGTTTGTCATTTGACAGTCTGGTTTCCAAATCTGAACTAAAAGTTTGTTTTAAAACAAAAAAATGACCAAAAAAAGTCATGCACTGATGTTTGTGCTGAGATTATGAGAACTACGAAATTTGCTGAAGTCAGTCTATGAGTCAGATTTGGTACTAGTCAGACTGTAAAAACAGTTGTGTGAGTCTTTTGTGGAGTCTTAAAAATAACCCAAGTGATGTCACTGGGATAATCTTGGCTTTTTTAACAGAAATATTCAGAAAGTGTTATACACTGGGGGACATGAAGTTTGAATGTCACATTTACCAGGCATGGTCAGGAAGGAGGGTCTATTGGACGATGCAGTTGCATTGCATTATGGGAAAGACGGGACCCAATCTTGGTGTCTGTGGCATTAATTTTGACTGTTCTTGGCAAATGGGCTAACTATTGAATACTAAATTACTGTAATGACCCTTTAAACTTTAAATATACCGTTTCTTTTGTGTTCATAATCCAGTTAGAAGTAAAAAAAATAAATTTTCTGATTCTCTCCTTTAAAAGTCTAGTGTGTAAGATTTAGGGTGCTCTATTAACAGATACATACGGGATATAATATGCATAACTATGTTTTCATTAGTGTGTGTGTGTAATTGTCTGAAAATAAGAATCGTTGTGTTTTGTATACAATGAGCTTTTTACAGATTCCACACCACCACGTTGAACCACGATGTTTCTACAGTAGCCCACAATGAACAAACTTAACATTGGCTCTCAGTAGGGAGTTTTGCATTTTTCATGTATTTGGGTGAAACAAGAGGGCTTCAATCTGCAACTACACCAGCAGATGGCACTAAATCTTACACACTGGTCCTTTAAAGTTGACACAGCTTTGTTAGCAAACAGCCAGGAGATACAGGAAGATATTGATTACAGCAGCTTAATTGAAAGACATTTTTAGTATATCTATTTTTTTTTGTAGCTTTTTTGTGTGACCCACTTTGTGTTGTAAGCATAAAAAAAGACACGTTCAAAACGTTAAAAATCTTATGTAATCACAGCCCCGTGAAGCAGTGATAAGACACATTACGTTCAATATTAATGATGACTTTGTCTTTAAACGGAATTGTGAGCAGAGAGCGTGTGGTGTAACTGAGAATGAGAACTCTGGGATGTTTGAAAAGGTTCATTTATTATTCATTTCAGTTTTTTAAAAAGTCTGGCACATCAGCTTGTATGTGGATATTTTTCTATGAGTGTTTTTCTGCATATAAAATTTGATTTGGATGAACATCAGTGTGAACGTGACAATGTTTTGAAGTAGGGTATTAACATCTGGGTCACCGGAGAACAAAAAAACAAAGAGCCACACACTCAGCGGTTCAGTTAAGCCCTAAAGCATCACGCCGAGAGTGTAAAGAGAGGCTAAGGTCAGAGGAGACATTTTTATGTGTATATGGGTATTATTTGGGGAGTGAAAAAGATGTGTGTGTGTGTGTGTGTGTGGCTGGTCCATCAAGTGACTGGAATGTGTTTGTGTGGGCAGCAATGTTCTGAACAGCAGGACGTCGCTGAAATATTCCTCTAATTCAGTCTGGAAAACCAAAAGCTCTGGAGGGAGGCGAGCAGCCGTCACATCATGAGACCACTGTGAATTCAAGGAAGACCCTGAAATCACCAGAGAAGACCTCAAAATGGGAGGCCGGGCGGACAGAGAGGGATGCGGAGAGGACAAATGAGTTCATCGAAATCTAAATTGCAGTCTCTCTCTGTGGCCCAAACACAATCAAACACTCAATGAGAAATAAAGTAGCGGCTTGATGAGTCTTTCAGACACAGTCTCATTTCTACAGCACATCTTCATTGACCTTGTCTGTTTAGTTAGCACACAGGTGACACAGGCACAGGTAGTGCTTTTCTCTTTGAGGCAGCCAAACAAACATATCCGATGCTAAGTAGTAGAAGAAAAGTTGCTGCAGATAATCACACAAAAAAACACTAACTGATTAAATAAGTGTGATGAGTTGTAACTGACAGAACTCACTGTTTGCATGACAAAAGATTCAATCATTTCAAAGATAAAAATTGCTGAAGTCAAAGGTCATTGGTGAGGTCAGGAGGGAAGAAAGTGTTCAGGAGCCTCTGATGTCTTATGCTGTATTATTTATTGACGATTGATCAAGGAGAATTAGAGACACTCTCAAAGTACATCAGAAGTGCCTGAGTCGGTCTCACATTCTGCCCAACTCATGCTGGTGGATCGACTTTAAACCCCAAGATAACACCACAAATACTACACGCCCAGAATTAGTCAAAGAGAATGTTTTTACCCATGGAGGTGTTATTGTCAGCATATTCTAGTCGTAAGACACAGATGGAACGTCAACGGCAAGCTATCTATTATGTCTAGGAAGGCAGCAAAGAATATATATATATATATATATTATATAAATAACCTTTACTGAAAGAATAAATATATTAAATATATTGAATATTTGTTGGTATCTACATCCATTAAATTGGCCAAAGGCTCAGCACATAAGATGGATGTTGGGGTGGTGCAGGGAACAAACAAAAAAAGCAAGACTTTTAAGGGTGTATTGGCACATTTACTAGTCAGCTGTTAGCCAACCAGCAGGTGAAACATTAACAAGGCAGCTGATGCCAATAAGAGTGTGAGTGAGTGCTCAGCTTGAACCAACAATTCATTCATTTTTATGTTTTTCTTTAAGAGCTCTGCATTGTTACGTGTCTTCACCTTTTTGGCTGCTTGGTTTGAAATACTTCATTCTCATGGTTTGCTCAAACCTCAGTTATATGAATGCATAGCCATAACACTGCAAACAAACACATCACTCACCTGAACACAACATCACTTAGGGTGCAAGTAAATGAGCTAGCTAACACTACACCATTTAGACTTTAGAGGAGGTGACAGTTTTGACTTGATTTCATTGTCTACAATCTACATACATACAATCAACCAACGCTGGGAGCTCGCTGGGCCCATACTGAAGAAAGTGAGTTTCCATTTTTGAATTATTATAAAGCAGGTCTAGGTATTATACACAGTAAAATACCGTAAAGGTATCAAAGCGCTGGGCCCACAGAGAAATGCACACAGCTTCACTTCAGAAGCTGTATCTTTATGGGACACCAGGACTTTTGTAAGGTTGTGATGTCACAACAATATTGTACAAAACACCCTGTTCTCGCTAGAGCTCCAGAAAGAGGAGATATATATCTTATGGATATCAAAAGTTCAAATAAAACACCACATTTTAAAACGTGAGACCTTTAAATGGAGATTATTTGTATCAAAACCTTAAGTCAAATATTTTTGGTTTATAATTTAGTTAGTTTTGAGCTTACTAACCAACAGTGAGACACCACAAGGAAAGATCGCATGAACTCCACGCTGTTTGCATTCAGAACAGTCGACACCGATGGTCTTTGCACACTTCAAATTCCCCAGCATGCACCTCTGTTTCCTGCGAGACTGCACGTTATCTCACTGTTTCAGATGATCTGCTGGTAATTGGCTTCATGGAATATACATATGCTGCTCGGTAAAGAACAAAACATCATGTGTCTGCAGGGGAGAGAGGGGGGAGGAGGAGAAGGAACCCTGCAACGATAGAAGGGCTGGAGAGGAGGAGGGGAGACGGAGGAGGGGAGACAGAGGAGGGGAGGGTTAAGCCTTGAATTAAAGATGAGGAGAAATCAGTTTAAGAAGCAGAGATCAGTGACTCCGAGCACAAACAAACTTACAGCTTGACAGCCAATGTCAACAAGCAGTGTTTCTATGTGTGTGTGTGTGTGTGTGTGTGTGTATGAATGACAGGTAATTTTGATTTAGCATAAATTCAGTTCTGCTGCTTTGTGTGTGTGTGTGTGTGTGTGTGTGTGTGTGTGTGTGTGTGTGTGTGTGTGTGTGTGTGTGTGTGATGTTGTATGTGTGCATGTTATTGGGCGTGAGTGTCAAAGGAATGTAAATTACTTTGATTTCACAATTTTCATTTCAGTGCTTTGGTGTGTGTGTGTGTATGTGTCAGGGAGATGAATAATTTGAAATGAGCCAATGCAATGATACAATGTGTGTGTATGTGTGTGTGTGTGTGTGAGCGTTCCTCTGTACTGAACTCAGATAGACAGACAGTGGGGAGGAACATCTCCGACTGAGACAGAAGGAAAAGCAGAGGGAGTGTGATGACTTGAACCACAGGAAGCTCCACCGGGCCAAACTCTGCTAATAACACACCAATATTAACACAACTTATCTGTGATGAGCATATACTGTATAAACCTTCAGGCTGACGCTGCTCAGCGGGGAAAACTCAACATCATGTCAAGCTACACTTCAGTCGATGATAATTTAAAAGTTATCTTCAAAATGAGATTGCTTTTGAACCACGTATGTTAGCTTATTAACTATAGTGTTGGCACGGTGCACGAGGGCAGCAGGTAGCCTGCAGCTCTTCTGACTTATGTTGATATATCACCGCCCGCTAATTGTTATTTTCAAGAGCCAAATGTGTATAACAAAGCAAACGGATGCGTATTTACTGCAGTGCTCTTCTGGAGTGCACGTTTCCACTTCAACAAGAAACAATCATAAATCCAAGCAAAAGCCAATTAACATCAGGGTGGAGAAGTGGTTGTAGTTTGCTGTTATTAAATGTAGCTAACAAAGCTACACAGGTAGAATGTTTAGTGTTATTTACAGTCCATAGACAGTATAATTAATGCACCGTGTATCAGTGACATCACCCATACATAAGTGTAGTGGTTCTGGTCGTCCGGCTAATCTCAGACCAGGCCGAGGTGTGCTGAATGACGCCTGGGTGCTCAAACAAGCCACCTGTAATCACAGCTACCTGCCAATGTTAATCCTGCATAACTTTAAGCCTTAATATAACCTGAACAGGTGAGTTGTATATAAATTCACTCCTCAGTACAGTTGTCATGAACGGGGAAATTAGCTACAGAGACCAAAACTGTTTTTTGTACCAGGCTGTAAACATGTTTATTTCTGCTGTGAAGTTGGACATTTGAACATGGGGACTTATGGAGACTGACTCACTTCTGGAGCCAGCCTCAAGTGGACGTTTGAGGAAGTGCAGTTTTTGGTACAACCGCATTAGCTTCACTTCACAGCCACACGCAGGTTGCCGCTTATTTCAGTCACGCTAATGTAAGCATGCTAACATGCTCACAATGGCAACAGGTGTAATGTTTCAGATTATTTTGAATATTTTTGAAGTTTATATGCATTACTTTCATATTAAACAAGCATTCATGTTACAGACATGGTTGACAACAGGGCCGGCCGCTGGCATAAGCGGGCTATGTGGTTGCTTAGGCTCACAGCTGCAAGGGAGGGGCCACACATGAACTTAGACTCGCTCCTCACTTTGTACGGTGTTATGTTCAGGAGATGCCAACTTTCATGCAATGACCATGAGCCTGATGCAATTAACCCTTTTCACATGCGTTCACGCCACACGTCCATTCAGAGATTCATATTTGTCACTTTCCTCCTGATAGTCTGAAGAAGTCACTGCTGCACGCTGCTGCTTGTCTGTCTCTCTGCTGTCTGTGATCAGTTATCGATTAGTTTTTGACTTCAATCTCATCTTCAAAAAGGCATTGGGGAGCTTCAGAGTTGAATGCAGTAGACTTTTATTCCCTTCACAGAAAACAAAATCCGAGTCTTATGATGACAAGAACTGAATTTTGGCTCCAAACATCACCCTTTATACAGCGTCATAGTACCCAATAGTATCATCATTATAAGAACACACCTTCTCATGTTTTAATATCATCCAATCATTCCAACTCAGAGACTTTTCAGGGTCTTATCAGTCGGTGACCTTGATGTTTAGTCAGTCCTGTTGCACCTGGATTCCCATGGATGTTTTGCTACTTTTGGTGGCCTTGACTTTTAGCTGTATTTGCAGCTACACTTTATTGACCCAGGTCAAGTCCAGTCATGTTCTTTTATTTTTTCTACTCTTTTTCTTAACTTTACACAATTAGAATCTTCTCCTTCATACTGCATTTTTTAAAATAAACTTTTCATAAAGGTTTTAATCATTGCACATTTTCACACTTCTTGAGTTCTTGACTATAAATCATAGATTCTGCACTGCAAATAAAATCTATTCAGCTGCTAGAAAGTATTTTTGACCCTAATAACCCCCCCATTTTTAAATATTTACACATTTACATTGTTGCACGTGGAAATAATTGGACGTATTTCTGATGAATCAAATGAGAAGCTGAAGTAGGTGCAATGTTTTTTGTTTTTTTCAGGAAATGGAGAGAAAGGATAAAGATAAATGTGACTATATCTGTATTCCTAAACCACATTTTCTATCTACATATTTTATTTAAGTCACAAAACAATAAATGATTCATGCAAGAAAGAGTTAATAAACCAAATAAGAAGATATAAACACAATAATAAAATCCACCATAACTCAGTCAGTATCCAGAAGATTGTTCATGTGTCTATAGATTGTTTATGTTGAGATGGTTATCAGGGGCCCACAACTTACTTTTTAAAGAAAGTAAGAGATTTGATTTGTCCATCTCTATTGTGTGTGTGTTCCTTCAGTTAGAAGCAGTGTGTGTGAGTTGTTGACTGCATTAGGAGTTTTTTGAGGCCACAAACAAAATCTTGTTTAGGGCCAGCCCTGGTTGACATGTTAGCTGTCACACCTCTTTGGTCTTCCCCATTCAAGTGGATCAATGAGAAAACACAGACATTGTTCATCCAATCAACTACATTGAGTATTACGGTAGCAGTACTGGCTCTCCATGAGTAGTAACGGTTAACAGTATAATTTGGTTCGGCTTTACCACCATATCCATGTATGTTATGTGCCTCAAATCTCAATATGAAAGCTTTGGTTATTAATATGGTTGTTTGTAGTTTTTATTGTTCTGTGTGCTGTCCACACACTGGTGCTGGGCAGCTGTGAACGCTCACACAAGTTTGGAATCTGCTGTCACACAAAAACACTGATACTGCAAAAAAATGCTGAGTAGTCTGTTTCTCCACCCCCCGAAGATGTAAACATGTGTTTTTATCTGAACTCCTACTGAACTCTTTGTTGCAACTGCACAATCATCATGTGGACACCGCAGTGTAAACCAAACCAAAGGAGAACAGACTTAACATTTTATATGGGTAAGTATCATCTGTGTCCAATGTGTTTTCACGCTTCAGCCACAATAACGTATCCTGACGTGCTAGTAAAGGCAACATGTGCAACATCTGTCTTATGTCTGCTAAACATCTGCTGCACAGCCTATAGGCTAAATGTTGGTCAGTGTCTGGTGTCTGCTTTATATCAGCATGCATGGAGTACAAACACACAGAGACACACGAGGTTTACATTTGTAGGAAATGTAGTCCTAATTCTGAGCATTAGTCAGCACACACACACAAAGTAAAAGTAAAGAGTCACGTTACGATCATTCAGGATTTATTCCAGGAGAAAGACAAACAAAACACAATCAGTCGCTCTGGCCTGTGTCGTCATGGTAACTCTGATATGTGCACATGATTGTCGAAGGCATCTGATATACAAGCCCCATTAACGGAGAGTGATCATCATCATCGTCATCATCATCATCATCATCACAGCACAATAAGTGCGGCAGGTAGTGCCCGCTCTGAGACATGAGTGAGTCGTCGTCTGCGTGACGACGGTGCACAGAATGGGAGTTTGTTGTGGTCACATGCAGAGAGTAAATACAATACAGCCGGCTAAATTTAGCGGGCTCTGGACACGGACACCCACAGGGAGACACCGGGTCCCCAAAAAACAGCCTTAGCCAAAGTTTTAGCCCTACAAACAACTCTCGAGGCAGAGCTGCTCTCATCAGATGAGGATAAGGACAGTTTACTGATGCTAACGGAAAGCTAGAAACTTACTTCCCATAAGATACATGCTAACATTGTGGATCCTAAAGCATTTGGCAACAATTCATACTGAAACATGATCATGGCCAAAAGAAAACCACTCTTGCCAAAAACAATAAATGAATGAATAAAGTTCGTACCACAATCACCCATAAATGAAGTTTGTGTTGTCACATATTGTGCCACAAAATCTGTCTGACATAACCATTTATGGCCATATCATTTCTATAAGCAGAGGAAGTCAGCAAATACTTTAAATGGAATGAATGGGGCATGGCATCCAGTTCACTTAATAAATAGCAGTTAGCTGATGATGAGATTATTTCTGCCTCTCCAAACAGTTTGTAGAGCTGAAACTCTGATCTGCCTCCGAGGAAACGGGCATCTCAACCTGTGTATGTCTTTACATAATACAGAGATACTAACATCATACAAGGGCATATAAGATTACGCAAACACTCATGGTGAAGTCGAACTCTTGAAGCACTTTTTTTTTTTAGACATGCTTTTCATCTTTTGTGACGATGCACTTCAGCGCCGTCTTTGTTTAAAAAAGAAGAAGGAGAAGAAGAAAAAAAGGTCCGAGGAGTGAGAGCTCAAAGAGGGGGAAAGAGTGGACCAGAGCGGGTCGTAAGCCGCCCTCCGTCCTTTAACAGTGTGTTTCTGAGTCGGTCACAGCTTTGGATTTCTTCCTTTAGAATGGCAAAAAAACGTAAGCCTGAGTTCAGTAAACGATGCTTTCACTTTTAGTTGGACTGACACTGAAGAGGTGGTTGGACACTGATGGCATGAAACAGTTTATGAAAGCAGAAGGGAGTAAAGGGGATGTTAGCTTCTTTTTTTTTTTTTACATTAAACATTCCATAGAGTACAATCAACTTCCCTCGACACACTCGCTCACTCACACACTCTCACATGCCTCGACAGCAAAACATTTGTAAATATTATCTTGAAAATGATCATTCATATTCACAATCTATTTACAGTAGCATCTTTAACATGGAAAGGTTCATTCAGAAAACAGCACATAAAACCACAGAGCAGCATGAACCTGAACCCACGGCCTGCCTCGCAATACATTCGTAAACCCAAACGTCCGGACTGACGAGGACCACGTCACATTGAATCACTTCTTACAGTGTCGGCTGATGGTTCATTTTGTGCCAGAGAAAAACCCGGTGCACGACTCTTACAATGTAGCTCATTCATTAGTATTAATAATTAACAGTTAAGTGATTGAAATGATCTAATATCTGGCTGAGATTCAGTGTCTTGCACTTGCACCCCAAAAATTTCTTTAACTACAGGTGCTGATGTTGTTCATTTCCTTCATTTCCTGACCCCACATCGAGAAAATCGAGAATTGACGACACGCTTAAAAATGTTTAAAAAATGCATAGCAATCAATGGGTATGTATACATGGTTACAGTGAATAATTAGATTAAGGTGATCATTGGAATAAAGCCCTTACATGGTTCAAAGTCCCCCTCAGTAACACATGGATAATTACATGGACTGACTTTACGGTTTGGTTAGTAGAGAAAAGAATGGAACACAACCCTGCTGTAAAAAAAGTCAACAATAATATATATATTTCTGAAAGGTGAACTGTGTAGTCATGCAGTAGGATACACATGGGTGTTGTAGTTCAGTAAGAAACACTAAAAAGTTAGCATTCTCTAAGACTGCACATTTAAAATAACAAAATCTATCTTTTCTTACACACCTAAATCTACCGAACTAAAACTCTACTACGACTCGTTAGCTGCTAGGTCAACATGCATAAAGTAACTGCAACGTTTTCAGTCAAATCAACAAGCGTGTCAGCGGTGTTGACACATGTAACGCAAGTTTCACGACTGATGCTTAACAAACTGTGCAGTAGATCTGGTGTGTGCATGTATGAATGACTTGAGTGGAATGAGGCGTTCTGTTAAAGGACGATTCCTGCGTGATTGGAGGTTTACAGAAAACAAATCTGTTCCCTGGATGTATGTATAAATTATAAATCAGTTCTCACTCCCTCGATGGCATAAATTACGATGTGAGCCACCGACTGCAGTCAGTGTAATCACGGTGAATGAGAGCTTACAACCAGAACGCTGATACCAAGATGCAGATTTACATATTGATGTGCGCATCCGAGGGCAGTGAGAGAGTTCTGTATTTCTGCTTGATAACAAGGCGGAAACTTTCAACCAGCAGCTGAGAGTCTTCCTGTTAGTCTCTGTCTCAGTCAGGTCTGAACCAGGAAATTCAGCCTGATATATCTTAGTCCTCTGAGCCTCCACTGTTGTCCAAAAATGATTAAAAACACATCAGTGAGTCAATGTTGCACTGGGTGATATGTTACTTCATCACCATGAACATGGGCACTGTAGTTCATTTCAAATCATCACATACACCGCTGTGCTGCTGCAAACACTCGCTAGTGTAACAAATATGTATTCATCCACCGCTAAAAATAGTCCCCCCCAAAAATCGCACTTTTTACTCAAGTTAGACAAGTTATTACAGCGCCCAGCTGTTTTAGGAAATTACTGAGACTTTCAAAAAACTCACTAAAGATTTACGTCTTGAGTTGGAGCTAAAGACAGGGTAGAGAGGCTGTAAAGTATCGAGAGGGGGGACTAGAAAGAGCAGAACACCAAAACGCGTCGAAATTGCCCTTGCAGAGCTGTTGAAGCTGCTGTTAAAGAGAACAGAGAACATGAATGCAGATATTTAAACTCGTTAGCATTCATGAAAGTCAACTTCAGTGCCAAATATGTGCAGCTTAATACACACGATGCACCAAGCCAGAAGTGAATTCCAGAAAGCTTGGGTGAGAGTTGATTTACTGTCATTCTACCCTTCTTTGACTCTCATCCAGCTGTGGTCTCACACTCCTCTGACATGCCAAACAGATTAAAACAAGTACTATGAATAATTATGCACATACTTTTCAGCACCACTCTGTGTAGATAATAAAAAAAGGTGAATGGCAACAGATTAAGAAGGGGTCGAAGGTCAATAAATCTCTCTCCAGATTCATTTGCAGCTAGAGTTCAGCCCTTTAGATTTAGTGTCTCAAACAGCCTCGTATCTAACTAGCTCTGTTCTAACCAATTCATCAAGTAGAATGAACCAAATTGTCTTCGTACCTTGCACTGGTCTTTGGCTACAATTCACAATAAAGGGATCAATAGAATTGCATCTGATGACAATCTGATATGTGTGAGCGTGCACCCAACACTGTACCGTTCTCTCTGCTCTGAGTCTACAAGGCCATTCCAACCAGTGACACAAACTCAGCTGCTGTAGTGATGTCAGAGTCATGAGAAGGTGACATTTGAGTCAAGTCAATCAAAGTCAGGCCGTCATGTCAAATGCAGATACATTTCCAACGAGCTGAACTGTGTTTCTGAGTCTGTCACGGCAATCAGTAACGGTCTAGTGCGGCCTTGGTTCCACTGGCAATTGGATGATGGAGTTAAGAGTTGTGGACAATGGGAGTCTTGTTGTAAACAACACATTTTGGCTTTGTTGATCATAATGAAATACTTGACATTTGCCAGTTTTTGAACTGTCTCACTAATTGTGAGAACTGAGCTACGCAAACCAGGCTTTTGGATTTTGGGCACAAAACTGTCATTGGATGAACCATGGACTCACCAGTCCTCCATGTTGTTTTGGTGAACCGTTTTGAAGGCTTGGGGGATTCAACAAACAGAATAAGAAGTGCATGCTTTGGAAGATAGTCAAGTCCAAAACACCTCGGAGTCCTCGGTAGAAAAGTCTGAGTCAATATTCAAGTCATGAGTCTGCACAACACTGCAATCGGGACACAGCTGATGTCTTATGCCCTGGATCAATAACTGTGGTGCCACAAAGCCTGAACCAAAAACAGACAGAACAACCTAAATCAGGAAATCGTTATTCGCCAGCTCACAGTGCAGCTGCAGTTTTCCCTGAGCACTTCTGAACCAGGCGTAGCTTGACGATGCAAAAAGGTGAGATCATGGCTTCTTTATAGGGGGGGAGAAGAAAAACAGCGGCAGAAAGCAGCTTCTCCATCTTGGATTTTGTCTCCACACGGGCTAGATACTCTTAGGGCCCATATGGGAGGCAGTTTGTACCCTTGAAATGGCATTGCGCTGCATGTGGCTGCTTAGTTTGGGAAATCAAAGGGCAAGCTATCATATAGTCACTAACATTCTCAACTGGAGGCAGTTTTCCTGTAAATACCTCTTATCTATCTATCCTATCCTAAACCCGCTGCATGTTTCATAATAACCTGTATGTGTGTCCCTTTAAGGGTGATTGTTATAAAAATCTTATAAAGTAAGAAAATAATAAACAAATCAAAATTTTTCAGGCAATAAACAAGTTGTAGAATGTTCTGACATCCACTCTGGGTTACTATTGTTTTTTTTTTTAATAAAGTTTACAATCTCTACTCTCTGATAAACATAAGTGGATGGCGGTTAATCTGCGTCTGACCCTTTCTGTGCAAAATACATAAAGCGCTTACTCATATTTTCATGTCTCAACAGTCGTATGGTACTTTTAAAGCACTTCTTAAAGCACAAACAAACAAACAAGCCCATAAGGACGTATAAAATGTCTTAAAGGTGCTATATGTAGTGTTTTCACATGAATAAATCATTGCCACGTTACTTTGCTACATTAGTAAAATGAGTGTAAACAAAGTGGGTCGCCTCTCCTCAGACCTCTCGCCTCTGCTCTGCATTCACGCAGACTCTAGGTCAGATTTGGAGGGAAATCTGATGGATTGCTTTATGGCACGTAACAGGAGGCGTACAGGGACTTTGGTGATGCTAGAAACAAGGGGATTATGGGAAATGGAGTCTTAATGCAAAACAAAGAGCTTGCACAGTTAAGCTGTTAATAAGCGTGAGGTAGAGGCGACCGGTTGTCTTGGTCACGGTCTCATTTATTTACATTTAATTATACCAAAGTAGCACTATTAATTTGTCAATGATGTTCGCCTTTTAAACATTACACATACCACCTTTATAATCAACAGTAATAATAAACAATAAAACAATCCAGTTGCCAACAGTCAAACCGACAGTAATCTGGAAAAAAAGCTAAATAAAGTGGCGCAGGAAAGACCAGATTCAAGAGGGAAGTTGATGTTGACTGACATTGAATAATACGATACCACCGGCCCCACCATGAACCACCAATTACTGCTCAAGCTGGCAGCAGTTGACACCCATTTATCATCCAACAGCAACCAATCAAAGCCGGCCATTCAAACATCCTCAGTGAGAGTCAGTGGCCGAGCTGTCGCTGTGGCAGGAAGAATCCTACACGGTGTCCTGGTGGGTGGTTGGTGTGCGTACAGTATGGCGCTGTGTGTCTTGAATCGGTGGGGTGGAGGTAAAGTCCTCTGCTCTCCCTGGAGCAGGGCGGGGAACTGGCTGGGCGGTCGCATCCAAGTGGAAATGCAGTGAGGAGAGGGAGGGAAGAAGAAGAAGAGGGGGATCCTCTTCCTCTCCTGTCGTCCTCCCGTCTATTTCCTTCTCTCTGCCTCACAGCGCCGTGGCCTCCCAGCTGGTTCCCCGCGGGACCTGGCGTCACTTGGTCTCTGTGAGCACCGGGGCTGGAACGGCTGAGGGATGTGGCCGGTTCAGCTCGGCGCCTGCGGCGGGAGAAGAAGCTGCAGACGCCAGACTGCAGGGTGTGACGGTTACACCTGAGAGAGAAAAGTCAACATATGGGTGAGCAGCATGAATTACTTTCAAAAGCTGTAAATGACTAAGCCCTCTAAGCTACGCCTCCTTTAGTTACTCTTAATGTTAATTAAATTATCTTCCTATTGGATGTTTTTACGAGCAGAAGTTTGCATTTATTTTGAAAATCAACTACATGTAGATTCTCTCTGCTGTTTCTGTGTCTGACTTCCTGCCAGGTGACGTTTAAAACATAGACTGAAACTGGTGCACACGGAACACGTCACATCCGTGCCTGGTGGCATTTGGCCTTTAGTCTTAGTATTTTAACTATGACGAGACAAATGTAAATGAGTTATTTCATTGTAACCTAACACTATTTTGCTGCTTAGCTTAAATACTTGGACAAGGAAAATGTCAGATCATCTGCTTTTCAAACTCTGAGTTTTACTTTGGAGAATGAGGACTGACCATTGTGAACGCACCGCCCCCTCAGATAATGAGTTTGGATAGGGTTAGCTGGTTAGCTTAGCATGCTAACATTTGCAGCCTACATAAGAGTCTGTTTAATACATTCCTTTTGGGTTTTAAGGCTTTCACCCTCCAACCTCTTAATGTACATATGGAGTATCACTCTTACTACAGATGGGGCTGTGCATGTGGGGGAAACAAACTTTTTGTAATAAACATATGTTCCCTTGACTTCCTGGTGCCACTGATATTACTGACTCCTACTCACATTCCTTGCGAGGAGCTGCTATGTTGTTGTCTATGGAAGAAGTTTTGCTGGCGGCCGTGTTGGTGCTCTGGCTCTGCGCCGCCTGGCCCGCGTTTTGGCTCTGAGCTGGCTGATTCTGGCCCGTCTGGGCCTGCTTCTGCGTCTGAGTCGGCCTGGTCAGCGGATTGGAGGCGTCCATGCTGCTCCCCATGCTGCTGCTGCCAAGCTGCAGCCGCCTCATGTGCCGAACCACGGCGGTGGCATTGAACGCTTGCTGAAGAGAGGAAGGAAATGAGAAGATGGGGAAAAAAAGAAAACAGAGAAGTTTCCTCAATTTCTGTGTCTCATAAACAGCATCTTGTTTATTTTATATGATGAAAACAAGACACGAGGGGTGTGAACCCAATAAATATCAGTTTGCGAGAGGCGGGGAGGCGCATA
>NC_040022.1:27738593-27798593 GCF_000972845.2 Larimichthys crocea | reverse complement strand
CGCAGAATCTTTTTTTTTTTTTTGCTACTTCTGTGCTCATGTGACTCCATTTTGCAGTAGCCTGGTGTTTCGCTGAGCCAAAATCTGTTTTTCAGTAGCGTTTTACTTTCTTGTCAGCTTGACGTCTAGTTAAAAGTGCTGTGCGATTTTTACACAAATTTGTAGCTGTTTTATGTGCCTGAAAACAGAGAAAATATGCAGACTCTCCAGGTCTGTCCAAATTAGAATCACATGTCTGTTTGGTTAGCGGTGGGAAAATTTCTGCAGGAGGTAAAGATTCTCACGCCTGAAAAAGACTCGTAACCCAAAGGCAGGACGAACCCAAAACAAAAGCCCAGATGAAGCAATCATGCCATGATTTAAAGACTACTTTTTTTGTGAAAGATGTCTAGTCTTCTTCCTCTATTTCAACATAAAGCTGGTTTGTAAAATCTTTTTTTTTTATTTCATGTTTCTGTTGTTCAACTGATGGTGTTTGTAAGGCCTGGCCTGACCTTCCTCTGCAGCTCATTACTGAGCCTCAGACAGAGCAAATTACTAACGACAGTGAGCTCACCATAACATCACCTCACGCACACACACAGACACACACACACAAGGTTGGCTCAAAATAGGTTTTGGCACACGTACACACACACACATCAAGATATGAAGAAATACCACTCATATCTGGAGCAAAATATAAACTTTGCACACGTGTGCTGAATCAGAGTGCTTAGCTTTGTTTATAGGTCTACCCTGACTCATTGTGAAGGTGTGTGTATGTGTGTGTGTGTGTTCTTGTTTTGTTGGATTCAGAATTAGGACATTTTTACGCACTGAGGTCATTGTGTCTGGTGCTCACTACTTCAATAAGTGAGTTTACAGTCAATTGTGCTGATAGAGAGTACATTTATAAAGTATGGTAGTCATGTGAAATGTTTTTCTTGTTCTATGTTGTGTCTTTCAGCTTTCATGAGCTTTTGGTTACGAAGAAAACAACAAAATCAGATCAAAGTATATCTGTCAATTGCTTTTGAAATGTAACATTTCTTATTGGAATTTTGCTGAAGAAATACATGATAAACAAGTAAGACGCAAACGCCTCGGGCCTGAACGCTGTCACTGTCATGCCAATAATGACAGTAAAGCCCACCCTCTCATGTAATATTGCTTAAATGTCGGAAACAGAGTTTTTTTGTTGCTTTGATTGAGTGCTGAATAAACTGTGTGCCTGCAGCTGCTTCACAGTGAAAGCAATCGAGCGAACAGGAATCTGAACTTTTATATATCTCGTACATATTTATTATGTTGAATATATGAATTTGAGAACATATGCTGTTATATTACATTTGTAAGGTGCCATTCTAGCACATAGTTAGGCCTAAAATAAAGGCCATACCACTGGAAGACTGTTAGAGTGTGGCAGCTGCAGGTGTAATGCGTAAAATAGTTGATCAGCACTGAGTCAACAGATATGGATATTTGACAGGACATGCATCATCAAATCAATCATGACATCCTCAATCTCACATAACTCCTTTAAACCCGTTTAAACAGGTTGTTGGGGACTTAAGAGGGATCGATCTTCATGAGTGTAAACTCATAGATTTCTGTGTCATGGAGAGAGAAAGGCATTGTGATTCATCAGGGTGATTAAAAGTTCAAAAATGGGTGATGTTTTTGGTCACACCAGCTCGTGCAGCATGAGGTCACCACTGAATGTACACCTTTCCTGGAATTTCAAGCCCCTATTGATTCCATACTGTCCGGACCTACTGTGTGTTAGGAGTTCCGTTTAGGTTTAGGTTCATGTATTATGGTGAACTGTCATCAGTTAATGGAGTTGTGGTAAATATATCAGCATTTGCTTACAGTGAAACAATTAGCAGCAGTTACACATCCCTTGTGAACTCCATGGGCCCAATTTTGTCAATGGAAGTTCTTCATAAGGAAAACAAAAACTGCGCACACACACTTGCTCATGATCGTTGTTCAGGTCTGGTTTTCATTTGGTTGCGTTGGAGTTATATTTAGACACTCATTGTCCGGTATGGAAATGCCTTGTGGCCAAGCAAACCTCTGCGGCAGGGTGAGGAGGTTCGGGGGTCGTCGGTGAAGCCCAAAATGAGATGGGTGGGATGGACAGATTAGAGAGGAAAGAGACAGAGAATGACACCAGGGTGGGTGAGTGTGGCGTGTGTGTGTGTGTGTGTGGACGCCTCCATGTGCATATCTGAAGCATTAGCATTAGTATCTCTTCATGAATTCAAAGGTTTAAAAATAAAAAAAGAAGAGAAGCAGGCAGTTTATGAGCAGCTGACATAACTTTTAAAACCTAACACAACATGACACAGCTGAGTGTAGTAAAGTTGGCCCCATGTGGCCACTGCAAAAGCAATTTCAGAAGTTTCAGCAAAATGTTATTAATGTATCTGTCTGTGTTTCTATGACAGATTTGTTTGTGAGAGTTTGTCAGAACAAGCAGTCTGTCTGTGTTCAAACATGGAAGTGTGTGTGCTGTCAACACTGAACATCTGTGTCTAATAACGACACACACACATACACACACACAAACAAATACATGTATACACACACAGGAAGATGCACTCGACCGCACACACACACACACAAAACTAAAAATATATATGAATGTATGTATACATACACACACATTTATACTAGCACACATCAGTTTTGCTGACACACACACACACACACACACACACACACACACACACACACACACAGCTTCAGATCACAGTGACTGAACAAAGACAGTACAGGAAGTATAAATGGTGTCAGATGGAAACAACATGCACGCTCTGAATATTTCATGTGTTCTGTTGATTTGATGCCTGCAGAAATCAGAGTTAACTAGGCTCATATTGACACTGACATGTTGTGACATAATGAGAAATAAAAACAGCTTGAGCTCTGACCTCCATCACCAAACCATGACACCGATTCCAACACCAAATCCAAATCAATTTCCTGTCCTGTGCATCAAGCAAAAGACAAGAGCTGGAAACTGGTTTGGACTAAACAGTGTGTTTAGGTCATAGACAGCATAAAGAATGGATGTTGTATCCGTGACATCACCCATAGGTGTTTGTAGAGGTATTTTGAGGCTCTTGCCTCTGCCATCTTGGCAATCCTGGCTCTGCATGAAGCCTGGTTACTCAAACAAGTTACATCTGTAACGGCATTCACAGTGTCCATGCTCTTAATCATGTGTAACTTTAAGCCTTAATATCATCTGAACAGGTGAGTTGTATAGTGTGTAGCCAGCTTAAAGTGGTTGTTCAAGGAACTGCAGTTTTTGGCACTTCCACATTGGCTTCACTTCACAGCCACGGAGGTTGCTGCTTGGTTTAAATGCAATGCGTTGTCCAGCTAAGTAGGCACACTACGTACAGTAATAACTCAGCTTATAAGGCCAAGAAGCATTTCCTCCTGCATTATTGTGTGGTTACAGGTTACATTTTTTAAAAAAAAGCCCATTCACAATAGCACGTCCACTATGTAGTGTTTCACCACTGAAAGGAAGTCGGTCCTGGGTGCTATCAGGATTAAAACTAACGTGAGCAGCTCTGTTTGGCTGGATTTTCACTGTAAGTTTAACCCTCTAACCCCATCCATCTTCAATCCTTACCTTCATCCCCACAATGTTTCATTTTGGTATCTTTTTCTTTATGTTGGTCATTTTTTATTGTTTTATTTTATTTCTTGTTTTGTTTATTTCCCTTAGTTTAGTTAAGTCTGTACAGTCTGTGTTTTCAGTGTCTGATGTGATGTTATAATGTAAACGATATCTGCTATTCTAGACAGTTCATAATGCCTGGTTACAGTCAGACTTTTAAAGACTTTAGATGGATGGCTGCCGAGCTGGACGGTGGGTTTATTGGAGCCAAAAGGAAAGGAAATGATATCCAATAGTCTAAACAGACAGCATATAGTGGCTTAGAGGTACACTCTATACATTTGTGTATAAGTGCTGACATTTTGTGATGTAAAAACCAATAACGAACTTGTGAAAGAGAACTTTTACACACCTTGACCATGACATTCGTTTAACACATTGTTCATTCTGTAACGTTAATGTTAAACACAATGTTTGAAAATACAAACAGTAAATCTGAGCGTTGTCTTGCTTCTCCAAGTATGTAAGCTTAGCAGCTAAACAGGGCTGTGTAGTGTTATACTTTTCACAGTAGGACTGACTACATTGCAATAAAGGAGCAGAATAGTGGCGTTTGTTTATTTCAATGTCTTCTACATGAATCATTGACTGGTGAGGGTGTTATTTTTTTGTCTTTATATCATGTATGTAGCCAGCGAGAGCATGTTTAAGACCCTATTAAATGGTTCTGGTTTTAAAACCAGTCAGACAGAAACAATAAAAAAAACAGTTGGAGACAGTCTTTACAACCAACTCACAGAGCTAACATCAGCTTAGTTATCTCACTGCTAAAATCTATCATCCTGCAAAATGAACGCCAAAGTGAGTCACCTGCTTTCTGTTTACCAATATATAAAATTGAATCATAGTAATTGTTTGATGAATTACTATGAGTCTCAAGGAGCTGATTTGCCAGCTGTTGCCATCACACACATGTGCTGTACCAGGATGGAAAGAGTGACCAGCAGCAACAGACTTAGTGAATGTTTAATTATCTCTTCAGAAGAGTTTGTCTTTTTCCACGACAGTGTGCTGTGGTAAATGCTGGCTGTTACAGACTGTTTGTTGGAGGCCAGGGAAGGCTGACTAACTTACCCACATATCCCGGCGTGCCGCAGGCCGTAGACATGACATCACCGCTGCCCTCCATCTTGGAAAGACCAAAGTCACTGATCATGATCTTTGACCCGTCTTGGGGATTAAAATACAGCAAGTTCTCTGGCTGGAAGAAGCAGACGGAGAGAAAGAAAGAAGAAGAATCAAGTTCTTTTTTCTTTTTTTAGTTTTAAGAGAAAAATATGAGCAGTTAATGTAAATGCACCCTTTTTTTTATACTGTGCTGGTTTATGGAGGTCTATCTGACCAATCCCCTCTCTTCTAACAGCCGGCACGCGCCATCTTGACCCACAATGCACTGCAAGTGTCAAGCCATTTCCTTTATTGCTGCAGTAAATCATAGGCTGTTAAATAAGAATGAACCACTCGTGTGAATTTAAAATGTGGGGAGGGGAGGGGGATGATGTACAAAGGCTTAGTCCTCGCTGCGAAAGCCCAGGGTTCGATTCCAAACTGGTTCTTTCCCGCATGTCACTCCCCATCTCTCTCTCCCCACATTTCCTGTCACTCTTCAGCTGTCTCTATCAAAATAAAGCTTGAAAAGGCCCAAAAAATAATCTTTAAAATGTTGGGAGGGGGGTGCATTTGTGTGTGTGTGTTACAGTACCTTCAGGTCTCGGTGCACGATGCCCATCTTGTGCAGGTAGTTCACAGCATCAAGGACTTGTCTGATCAGCGTGCTCGCATCTTTTTCCGTGTAGAAACCTTTTTCCACGATTCGGTCGAACAGCTCGCCGCCAGACACCCTGCACAATGAGAAGGAGTGTGTGTTTGTTAAAAAAACATTGGCAAGCATGCACACACTCTGTCGTGGACACACACACACAGACAGCAGTAACTCGTAACAGGCTTTGGGGGGTTGCTGGGTTGACATTTCTGGTAATTTATGAGCTGTAGATGTTTCCAGCCAAGAGTGTGTGGAAGCTGCGAGCCATGTGCTACTTCACACACACACACACACATCCACCCACAGACACACACACAACATTCATATGGCCTGCAGCATCAACCATAGCTTGTAACATGATCATGAAAGAGTGATAAAAGCTGAAATATATGCATCCTCATATATTCTTTCATCTTCAGCTGAATTTGACAACTTTCCTGACCTCTCTGTTTCCTATGCAGGTCTCTAATAGTAGTATAGGCATAATTTATGAGTAAGAATAGTAGAAATAGTTGTAACTAAAGGTTTAACATTTGACCTCTGCTTACCATCTCCCCATCACATTTTAGCTTGTACCTAATCATGGATGTATGCACGCTACCTGCATGAATGTAACGTGACTATGGAGCAGGATGATACTGAAACAAAACATTACAGGCTGTCATAGTTTCACTGTTTTCTTCTAGTATTGTCAGTATTACTTGTTACTAAATTCATTTATTGAATTCAAAAATATATATTTCAGAGATTCCTTCGTGTACTGCTCAATGGAGCTTGCAAACTTTTCAGAGCAGATGATTAAAAAATCTTCACAGATGTACCAAAGTCCAAAATCTTTCAGTCAGGTAGACTTCCTTCATGTCCTGATCTCCTGATCTTAAAACTTGTGGTCGATGGGTGTCAACGTTTTCAATTTCAGAAAAATGTTTGCAGCTTCTTCTGGCCCATACTGACAAAAACACACATTTAGTACTTCTGGTCAATGTAAAAATCTTTGATGTCTTTGAAAGGTGTCAAAGTTCCTGTCAAAGGATTCCTAGACCTGTCGTTGCTGAAAAAAAAAGTCACATTTGACCCACAAAAAACATGTAAAATCTGTCATTTCTCCCTCTGGCAGATTCCTGCAAAACATGTAAAATCTGTCATTTCTCCCTCTGGCAGATTCCTGCAGAATTTATTTTGATGTTTTATGACTCCAGACCACATGAAATTACTTGTTCAGGTATAAATACAGCATACAGATGGGACCTGGCTCACCATCTGCTGTATGGACATGTAGCTCCCCCTGCTGGAGGACAGTATCATTTCATCTACTGTAGCAAACTGTAGCAAAAGAAGTAGTAACTGCAGTAGTAGTAGTACCCTTGAAGTATTCTCTTCATACTTGAAAGCATAATGAAGGACACACACAGGCATCTGCACACACAAGCTCCAATATGCACTAGTGGCCACAAATGTGCGCGTACACCACCGCAGACACACAAGAATGCTCAGAGGCGAACATGCACGCACGCACACACACAGCATATCTGTGGGGTGTCGTCACGGCGACAGATCTGATTAGAGCCAGTGGAAGTTAAACTCTAATGAAGTTTCGGAATTAATTGCTAATCCCTTCTCTCTTCAAAGAGGCCAGTGAGTGGCTGAGTTTCATAGGCAGTCATGTCTGGGAATGACAAGAAAGGGTTAAACACACACGCACACAACCACACACACACACACACACACGGACACGAGCACACACACACAGATCAGCCACCAGGCTGCATTGTTGCGTAAGCGTTTGCGTAAGGAGACCATGGCAAACAGACAGGAGCACCCACACAAGCACACGAGGGGACACACACACACATAAACGCACACACATTGGCACAGATATACAGATGCGAGGGCGGAACCACACACACACACACACACACACACACACACACACACACTAAAAGCAAACACATGCAAACGCACTAAGACAAGCATGTAAAACACAAACGTACATGTACAAGGTCACAATTAACACAATGTCACACACAACACACACACATACACACAGCCACTGAAACTACGTCAGTTGAGTTTTTCTCATGTGATACACATCACACTACATCTAATAGTAAGAGGTCAAAGGTCACACTCACAATTTATTCATGTCCACCATGTTATGAAGCCCACAAATGGATCAACAGTACTGTCCATGGTATGTTAGTATTCTGCTTTTCTGATATTAGCTCCCCAAAGCAGTGTGTTACATTTCACAAATGTCGGTTCAAAGAAAATCATGATGCTTATGAGTGTCCAAAATTTTAATTTATGCTTTCTAAAGAAACTATCAGAGTGGTGACAGTGGAGTAAATGAAAGAGTGAGCTCCATGGACGCACATTGTGGCAGAAGCAAGCCTGGTACAAAAAAACGTTTTGGTCTCTGTAGCTAATTTCCCCATGACAACTGTACTGAGGGTGAATTTATATACAACTCACCTGTTCACATTATATTAAGGCTTAAAGTTATGTAGAATTAACAGCGTGGCTGCTTTGATTGACAGGTGGGTGCTTCTACAGATGGCATCCAGCCTTCAGGTCACGTCTGCTGATATTTAGATTAGCCGGGAGGTGGAAGAAGCAGTACAGCCAACATGGCGGTAGCCAGCGCCGCGTTTTTTCGGCTTCAACAGCTCTTCAGAAACCTGAGAGTCACGTCACTCACATGAAGCCGGAAAACACGTCACTGCTAGTGTTAAGGACAACAAGGAAACACCCTGAAAAACAACGAGGACGTTTTTAAAGTAAATCCACTTGTCCTTACTTTTCAAGGCCGTACATCGGTGCGTTTAGCCGGCTACCTGTACTCCATCATTCTTAATGCTTCATGTTATTCTAAAAAGGGTTACCGACTAGACATCAATCTGTTATTCTTGTTGTGTGTCTTTAACGCTGCAGCTCAGTCTTCTGCGATTGTTATCCTGTGTCATGACGTATTATTTTAAAGCAGTGCCATAAACTGTTGTACAATGAGGGCTTAACAATGGTTCTGTTTTGTTCAGGTGTCCCAGTAAGTCATGACAGTGTGATAGTGAGGCAGTAGGAACAAACTGAAGCAGTGAATGGGATTCAGTCGTCAGTGCTTCTCAGTTCCACCTGTGCTTTTCTTACTGCAAATAAGGAAGACTCTCTTCAAACTGAAATGAGTCTAATTAGCTGAAATAAGTGGAAACACCTGTTTCTATGTTTTTTCTTCCACTTTAAGCGAGAAAATTGAAGAAAAGCCACACTTTACTGATGAAGCATGTTCCTAAAGCACTACATCATTCTGAAGTAGACTCATCTGCTTTCCGAGTACTGATGGATGAATTTCAGGTATTCATATTATTCCCCATTCAGTGCTCCTCCCTCCTCCCCCTTCTCCATCCTTACATCCATCTCTCCTCCGTCAGTGGATCGGTTTAGAGGCAGGCGTTGCTTCTCTCGAGGCCAAGGTTATGCATCATGGCTGACAGGAGGCCTTCTTTCCAAGCGTGTGTGTGTGTGTGTACGTGTGATACATGTTGTTCATGGTGACAGAGATGAAGAGTCATTACAGTCGTTGGGACCTGACTAACTAATGGCAGCAGAGAGTCGGGGAGCTACCCGCATCTACCAAGCTGGGATTAGATGCCGTCGAGGGAGGAAAGCCCCTCTGTGTCTGAGGCTGCACTTCCACCATCTTTGTTCACACAAACACTTCAATCAGATTAAGGTAATGCTGTGGATGCTGTCATATAAACACTATAATTACAGTAATTATATTAAACTCCTAATTTGTGTAAACATAACCTGACTAACACTGTTAAAAAGCTCTTGAGAAATGGATCAATAATTACATCGTACTCAGAGACTTTGAACATATGCAACAACTAAATCAACGGACATAAATGAAATAACCTCACATTAAATTATATATATAATTATATACGTTTCTGGTGGTAAACATATATTATGATTTATTACATTAACAATGTTATGCAAAGTAGTCATGTAAACAGCACTTGTTTGATTCTAATCTTGCTTAAAGCATGTTTTTTTTGGGTATGGTATGGACTTGGTATGGTTTATTAGTGGCATTCTAATGTATATGAATTAAAGACAACAAACAGACTTTGTTAAGACTAAAACGATAAAGTCTTGGACTTATTTCACTGCTGTTTATACAGTCCAACAGCATTTATCAAGATGTAGACAGGTATTCAAGTCTGACAATAAGAAATAAGAAAAAAAAAACCAAGAATTTTGAATATATATTATCTATCTATCTATCTATCTATCTATCTATCTATCTATCTATCACCATTGCCAAGTGCTTGCTCATGGTGGAATTGTTGGGTCTCTGTTGTAGATAATATTAAGAGTACGGTCTGGACCGGCTCTGTATAAAAAGTCTCATGATATAACTTCTATTATATTTGTCGCTATATAAATAAACATGAATTGAAATTGAACTGAATTCAACAAAAAGAAAATTTGATTTAAAAAATGTGAGTAAGTTGAGCATAAACAGAGCATCATCAATGTACATTAAATCTACTTGAAGTTATTTGGAACTATAATACAGCATTGTTGTTAGGCAGAACATGACAAAATAAAGTTAGACCTGGATGAATATGGCTGATATTCAACAGCATCATTACTAGTTTTTCTGATGTTCACCTCATTGCATTGATGTTTAAAGCAACATTATGAGTTGCATCAGACCTAAACTTACATACATGTATAATATTTATCAGAAATACTTCATTTGGACAATTTACTGACTGTTTGATCACACATTGTCATGATGATATAAACTTTTCAGTGTTTGGAAACTCAGAGCCAAATCATATTCTTCTACCCATAAACCTATTAGATCTATTCTCTTTGTTTTCCTGCGATATTAGAGTTTGTTGACGTTTTAACTTCAAAATGTGTCACCGTTCTCTTAGTAGAGGACAGATATGCATGTTCAGATGCTGATTTGATGAATATACTGGTCCTCACCTGCATGAATTAACTGAGGCTGATAAGTGAAACACAAAGTACTGATCGTGTCCATGGAAAAACCCATGTAAACAAAGGTCAGCAGTTCTACACAGTCTGACACTGTGTCCTGCTGCTTCAGGCTTTCTATGAATGCACGAAAAACAAAAGGGAGAGAGGCAGCAAATCAGAAAACACACACTCATATATTTATTGGCAACATATCCTGCCTTAGGTTTGATGACAGTCTTGTCACTGTCAGATGCCGTCTACTCTGAAATACTTCCTTCTGGATTTGCCGAAAGCCACTTTTCTCACTTACAAACAGCATCAATATAAAGCCCAAGTTGCACTCGGTTGCATCGATTTTCATAGCAGCACGGACTGATTGCCTCCCCGCGGTCGAGGTTACGTAAGACAAGCAGTGATGAACGGGAAACGAAGGAAACTGTCAGACTGCATCGATCTGCCACAGTTACACAGAAAATATTCAAAGATCTAAGTCCTGAAATGAGATTCCTGTCTGCTGAATAAAAAAACCCTGACATCTCAATAAATGCAGATAATTACAACAAATGAGGTTCAAATGTGTGGCGCAAAAAGCCTTACTTTCACATCCGCTTGAGATGTGATTGAACAGAACAATCTGCTGTCGCTTGTGACAGAAAATGACGGACACAAAGGCCTTATGTTTGAGCAGATCAGCTGCGTGGTGATGAAGCCACGGCGCGGAGCTTAGAGAAGAGCAGCCTGCAGCACTGAGGCTAGATGAGAAGGGAGACTGAACAACTCTTGTCTGATGCTTTTGAGTCTTCTATATTTTAACGTGTTTTTTGTAGTGAAGCATTTCTCTGATTCTCTATCTGCACATGCAGAATGTTAAAGCAGCTCTAGTCAAATGAGAATGAGAAGCGGCATGAAGAACAAGGCAGAAGGGTCAGGATAATACTGCCATAAAGAAGTGCACTGCTTAATTAAAGCCACACTCATTCATTTTTCAGCAATTGTTGGCCGCAAAAAAAAAAAAGCTGCAAACAAAAGATGCAACGTTTTATTTCTGTGAATAACATGCTGATCTGCTGCTCATTTATACACAAAGCAATATTAGCATTTGTTTGAGCTGTCTCTCTGGACAACAGATATTCCCCTGATATACAGCCAAAAGTCGCTGACAAGCAATCTTTGAAGGGAACTTAATAGTCAGTGGTGAACTCTCCAGTGACGACTTTAATATTAAATATAATGATCTGATCTAATGTCAGTATAGAAAATTAATTAGTGGGGCTTTAAACCTGCATTCATTGACATTTTGGCGACCCTGAGTCTGAGCAACACGGCCTGATAAAGTTGATATGGTAAACATGTAGACCACATACTTCGATCTCCACTCACCGCCGGGGAAAACATTTGAAGCTTTTTAGCAGAGTTTCAGGAGCAGGACCTCAACAGTCCCACTTCCAACATTCCTATACCTTCCTAACACTCTTCCTTTTTCTCCTATTCCCTCCTTCTCCATACGGTCCTGAGGGGGGTCTGTTATGCACGGCTGTTACGATGGATTCCCAACTGAAAGTCCCCCACAATGCAGCAACAGACCGAAGTGTCATTATTATGACCAACGCCTTTCATATTACACAGTCATTGTCAATATGAAAATATTAAATAATGCAGCGTTTCATCAAGACAAAAAAATGTATTTTTTATTTTATTTTTATTTTTGCTACCTGTGACATAGCCTGACATTCGCTGATTGGCTGGAGAAAGTCACGTGATTCCGCTCCTTTATTGCACCATTTTTAAAGCCTGTGGAAGTGACCATATATAGTTCCTTGCTCGATAAAGGGTTAACAAATGTGTACAGTTGCATTATCTACATAATAATGTACAGTGTGTATGTAACCTACTTATTTTTTAAGTGCAATATCAGCTTCCACTTTATTGAATTGGATCCAGCAGATAAAAATGGAGCTACTTCTCATTTTATGATTTGCGACATTTGAAAACTCTCTCACGCTGATAATGCCACCTGCTGCAATTCACGAGGTCACCCTGAAATGTTCTACCTCAGGTGTTACCTCTGACCCTGTGTGGAAACCGACCCATATTCCATGAGCAGATGGTACGCGGGAAAAAAGAGAAGATTGGATAAAGGAAAAATCCAAGTGAGCAGGCAAGACAGGTAAGAGGTGATGGCGGTGGAAATAAGGTGCGAGATGAGAGGACGAGAGGAAAGGAGGCTACGAAACGAAAGACGAGGAGAGCAGATGGTGTTAGTGAGGAGAGAAAACAGAAGTGGAAGTGGGGTCTTTCCTGTTACAGCCTGTTAGAATTAAAACCTTTTGCTCTGACAGCAATTTATTCAATCCATCAGAATGAGTGGCATGGAAAAGACACACAGTGAAAGCAGGAAAATGAAACCACAGGTGGAAGACTGTACATAGCCTGCAGTATGGGAATAAATTAAATGACTGCTCAGAGACAGTAGGTAAGTCATATGTCAGTAAAACTTCCACTCAAACTGATTGAATAAGATATCATTTATGTGTGTGGTGTTATCTAGAGGCATTCAAGTCCACAGCATAATTAATCACACTAAAAGTTGCACTGCCTAGTACATTAAATCACATTGACATAACAATAAAGACTGAGCGGGGATTATCACTTCCTTCTCATGCAATAAACACTATGTAACAGACAGTGGTAAACAGCAGCTGGCGAGGAAACGGAGCTGCTCTGTTGGCTGGTTTATTAACAACAAGAGGGAACTCAATCAAAAGGTTAACATCGGAGGTAAACAGCTCAACCCGAGTCAGACCTTTGATTGAAATCTAGCCAACAGAAGGATTTCAGATGGGGTGACACACAAACACACGTCCCAGCAGATCCGTCTGGGGAACTTTAGCTCTGCGACAGGCTGAATGTGTTTGTTCATTTACCATGTGATTCACCTCTGTGCTCACTGTAACAATTAGCCTGTTTTAATTACACACAAGTAATTTTGGACAGAATCAATATTCTTCCTCACAGCTGACTCTTCTTCACTAACTGTAAAGTGCGTTTCAGCATTCAGCATCATCTCTCAATTGTCACTTGTTGCCACAATGACGGCTGCTCAGGAAACGTTGCTTTAAAGCTGGATTTAAGCTATTCTCAGGGATTTTGGTGGATGACAGCTCTGCCACAGATAATGATGTTCTTATCTGAGGTAAAAATACAGTCACCCCTTTAAGCAACAGGGAAATAATACAGTACATGCACATCTACAACAGGTGCACTGCAGTCTTTAGCCCGGCCTGAAAATGTCACAATGCAGCACTCTGCCTGCTGCTGAACACAAATACCGCTAAATATCAGTGATGTCAGTTCAAGCTTCCATTATCAGGTGAGGTCTGACTTAACTATGTCACTGTGACCTATTTAGAAGACAAATATATTACTGAGAATGTCACTACTACTGCAGCCACACCAACCCTGTGTTTAAGCCACAGTAATGTCTGATTCTCACTCTTTGCCACTAACACTGACACATTTGCCAGTTTCCCTCCACAGTTTGTCTCTAAGCCTTTACAGGGGTTTGTTTGTGCTTTAAAGGAAAACACCTGACAGTGTACTTATGGATGACAGCCCCTTCGTTTCACCCTCACTTTCCTAGTGAATGAAAAACTACAAGAGCCAGTGTTTGGTTTGTCTGTTCTGGGATACTGTAGAAAAACATGGCGGTACCCTAACCCACCTAACCCCTAACCTAAGTAGAAGAGGACTCGTGGCTTGTGTTTATATAAATTGGTCATTCTAAAGTAAGAAAAATATAACTATTCCTATTTTTATGTAATTACACACTAATAAAAACATAGTTACGCATATTAATCTCCAGTTTCATCATATTCCATAAACAGAGCCACCACATTTTGAAACTTTAACCATACTATGCTCTGTTTGCTGCAAACCTTTGGAAAGCTTGAAGCTTACTGGTCCAGCTCATTAAAACAATAGAAGGAATATGAAATAGAGGAAAACACTGCAGTGCTTCGTAAAGAATATGTAAACACTCATTCAGGCTAAAATGTGCAACCTTTAACAACCACCCAAGTTACATTTAGGTATATTGCACGTATACTACATAAATGTTTTCTTTGTTTTCTATGGACAACTTACTGTATATGATGCAACAGTGATTCAGGACAGACGGCAACCACAAAATCTTTGTAGAATAGTTGTTTAATGTCATTCAATGGTAAAAAATTTCCTGAATCAAAACTAGAAAAGTTGTGGTTTTACAGTACAGTACACAAGAATTCACTCATAGTTTCCTGTATTTGGACCAGTGTTGGCATAGGACTGAAAGCCTTGTAGTAGGTAAGCAGATGATCCACTGACATCGGGCTGTAAACATAGCCGCTGTTGTGTAATCTACAGCCATGGCTTCACACCTGAACTGTTTCCAGTACAACTGCCAAACTTCCAGACCAACTTTTCATCTTATGTAACCTTGCAGAGGAGGTTAGTAGGGCACCCCTGGGTGAGCTACGGGGCCAGCCTGCTTCCCTCTACAGCTGACCATCAAAGCGGAGATGCTGCTGATGTAATGGAAGCCTTGAAGCTGTGCCGTGTGTTTGTGTGTGTGTGGGAGGACGGGTGGGCTTTTTGCGTGTGTGAAATGTTGTCATCGAAGTAGAGCTGTCACTGAAGTGAAAAGTGTGTGTGTGTGTAGTGATGGGTAGGTGTGCAGAAGATTAAAGTGGAAAACAGAGATGGAGTATTATGAATGTTTGGCTCATATATTGTTTTATGAATAACTCTAGTAAATGCTACATGCACTGCTCTGCATGTTTAGTAGAACAATGCATGGAAAAAGCACAACCTTCTCCTTAGAGAGACGACAGGAGACGCTCACATTTACCCACAATTCCACAAGCTGGCGGCCTAAAAGTTTAAGGCGCTATCCGTGAACTGCAGCATCCTTCATCGCATGACATTCTCCCCTTAATCTTCCAAAAACTCAAGTACAGAGGGATAAAAATGAAAGCTTGGACTCACAGCTGCATGATCAAGTAGAGGTGATCGGGACTCTCGTAGATGTCCTCCAGCGCCACAATGTTCTCATGCTTGATCCTGCAAACAAAGACAAACCATCAGGAAACCTTTTTATTTCAAAGCTGCAACATGTCCTACATCACACGATAACCCATTAACAGAAGCAAACATTCATCCTAAACATTGCTGTTCAATTGCAAAAAAGTTTGTGCCACATGAATAAACATAACTGATAAATGCAGTAATACTCTGACGGTGTTTATTCTAGGGTGGTTTTATAATCCGGACGCCTCAGTTTCCACCTCACCTCGAAGTCCATTTAGCAGCGATTCTGGAGCTCTAAGTCATGTTATATGCCAGTCGTCACAGATATGTAGATGATTAAATTTGCATTCCATATTTTTTTGGGGCAGTTGCCAGCAAACGCTATCTGCTTCTGATCAGGTGATAGGGGGCAGTCCAGGACGAGCTGGACCTCTTGACCAGTTTGTTGAGTCTTTTCCTGTCTCTCTCAGTGCTTCCTCCTCCAACAGATGACTGCATAGAAGATTGCAGATGGCACCACAGTGGCATACAAAGTTTTTAACGGAGTCCTGCACACTCCAAAGCAGTCTTCTCAGTAGGTGGAGACGACTTTGACCCTTTTGTACAGGACGACCAGTCCAGTTTATTGTTAAGGTGAAGGTGTTTGTATGCTGCCACCATCTTCATATCCAATCCAATGTATTGCGATTCAATATTATGATTTATCACCATTTTTATTTGCTTTTTCAACGCTTAACAGAAGTTGAATATCATGAGTCATATTTCCGAAAACAATGCACAATGGCTATATTCTGAAGCCCAGTGGGAAATCAGAGTTTTGACTCTTTGCTGCAGAGTAGCAGATTGAGTTAGCGGCCTGTTAAGTATGAACACACATTGTTTATTATGACGTAAAGTGGATTGTTTGTCATGATAATATTACCGTGATTGGGATGCTGATTGTGTTAGGGTGTTAATGGTGATTCCCATCATGTGTTAGCAGCAAGCTAACAGACTAAGCGCTAGTCCTTTATATATGTATAAGATTGATTTAGGAATTACAAAATTCAAATTCAATTGTTAATAAAAGAATCACTAGACACACTTAGGTGAATCCATTTTTTTCCCACCCCTGGTGGCAGATGGAGGTTTGTTGTTTGAGATGTTTTTTTTTTTTTTTTAAAGTACCATTTACAAAGTCAAGACAGACTTTCCTACTGAAATATTATTATTCTTTTCCTCACAGCACAAATTTTTCATGGATTTGAACCAATTTTCCTCTCCCCCTCACCTTTCTGCTCATTTCTATCAGTTCTCTCCTGATTTCTCCATGGTTACAGCGCCGTGATGAGGATGTTTCCATCCTCCTGTGTTTGCGTGCCAGTGTGTGTGTGTGTGTGTACATTCGTTATCCTAACACCTCATACCTTGTAGAAATACGATTGATTTTTTGAGTGGGTGTGTGGGTTAATCATCTTTTGCATTGTGAACAGAGGTAATTCCCCCTGGTCTCTCTCTTTCAAACACACACACACACACACACACACACACACATAAAGGAATGCACAGCAGGCATGCAGGTGAGCATCTAACACTTATTATAGAGTGTGTGACCTCTACGATGGCAGAGCTGAGACGTGGCTCACACACACACACACACACACACACACACACACACACACACACACACACACACACACACACACACAGGTTGAAAAGGGATAATGTGTGTGTATTCAGGCCCTGCCTGGGATAATGACGAGCAAGCAGTAAGCAGAGTATATAATGGCAGAGGGGAGCATTCAGAAAAACCCTCTCATACATTACAGGCTTTATGCTGCAGCTACTTGTTGCCATTCATAGATTTCTGCTGCACATGGCTGCTGTACACTCAAGACAGACACGTCTATATTTTTCTTAGATTTGGAAATCAATTTCATTCATCACATTCTCTTATTTGCTCCTTTGTTCTGTTTTCTAATAATAAAATAGAAAAATGTTACCTTGTGCTCTGGGAACCTCCGGCATTTTCCACTTTGTTCACAAGCCAATTTTTTCACACACCTCTCTCTCCCCATGTCCCTGCCTAACCGCCAAAAATCTCTAAAAAAAAATGTGTCTGTAAGAGCAGCACTTCATTTCAAATGTTTGCTTTCAATGTTTCTTAATCTAGAAACAAAGGACTCTCCAAGATAATGTAGTGATAAGAATCATATTCTGTAGATACCCATGAGCCTCAGCCACTGTTGCCATGGAGACCAAGGAGGTCAGAGGTGAGAATCAAAGAGGTAAATTATTCAGGATGCTCAGATATTCAATTTGTCTGAAAATGACCCGGAGCATTTCTCAACAGTGTAATCTGTTAGTTAGTAAACATAATAACACATAACAGAATTTTAAGAGCTGTGATTGGATGCTTTTCACCGAAATGTGCCTTGGGAGTTGTCGTCAACCTCTCGCCTCACGGTTTTAGGTCTCCAGGCTAGT
Organism: Larimichthys crocea; assembly: GCF_000972845.2. NCBI lineage: Eukaryota > Metazoa > Chordata > Actinopteri > Sciaenidae > Larimichthys > Larimichthys crocea. The sequence goes on along the minus strand of NC_040022.1, from coordinate 27,780,624 downwards.
GGATTTTTAAATCAACCCGCTTCTTCAGCCTTTGTTTCAACCTGTTTTAACAGCTGAATTCCACCGGGCATAGTAGCATATTTACATATTTAGAGGCATATAAACCAATGAAAATGACCAAATATGAGCAAGTTAACAAAGCCTGGCGGACAATCCACTCCCAACTCCACCACTCGCAGCCGCCCAACACCGCTTCGATTGTCCTCAACTTAAACATTAAACAACGTGTATTAATTTGGATTACTTTGTTCCTAACGTATGTCATGGAGAGGAAGGAGGTCAAGTGACCCAGAATAAAGAACTAATCAGTGTAATCTATAAGTAAGTTACATTTTCTATCCCAGTCAGTCAACCTTTGTAGTAATGTTTCAACCTGCTTCATGTCATTTTAGACGCACAAATGTTTCAGCTATTCTACTCTTAAAACACATCGAGTGCCCTTGATTACATAACAAAAACAACTGTCAGACAACGTGTGAGGATGCAAGAGAACTATTACTTTCTTATAATTAGAATGAGTTTGAATCCAAATCAGACACTTTTAGTTTAACAATCTGTGTTTTTATTGTGTATGCTATCTAATGAAACCATTGGTTTGCACACTGGTTTTCAGAGCTCTCTCAGACACTGTGGAAGTTTTATATGGTTCGAAATGATCCAGCATTAAGTTGGCCTCCATCTACTGTAATACAGTTGGTATTATTAGTGTTTGTATTCCTCCAGATTTCATTCTTTCCACCAACAGAGCTTGAGCTCTGTTTGCTGTGGAGGGACGTCATCCTCTTCCTGACTTTACACCGTAAAGCGATCCACCAAATTTCCCTCCAAAGCCGACCTGGCGTCTCACAGTGCACGGACTGGCAGAGACTGCCAGTCTGCTCACTTACGCTCTCATTTGTTTACACTAATGACACTCATTTGTCTCAATGGATGTCCGCATCTCTCCTTCATTACTGCAGGCAATTTTCATTTTCTCTACAGTACAGGCAAAATGAACAAATTCATATTTAATAGCATGATACATCTTTATCGTCACAGCACAGAGGAGCCCGGTGGTTTGACATTTCTGTGTAATTGTGTGGTTACATGTGTAAGAGTGCTTCTTGTTTTTTTTAGTGCTCTGTCTGGGGGCTTGAAACATTTCCTGTAATTGCACTTCAAGAAACAGGATAAAAAAAACATGTTTTTATCTCATTCGGTGTCTTTTTCTAGATAGATGGTTTCAATTCTTTCTGCGTCTTCTCGTACAGATTCGAATATTAGCTCAAACTCTGACAAAAAGTGCGGTGTAATATCATAAAATATAATATTGTGCAGCTGTTCTGTGCTCAGAAGTTTTGGTCGTGATGTGTGTGTGTAAGTGCGCATGTGTGTATGTGTGTGTGTGGTAGGTGGGCTGTGGATCGTGACCTGGGGGCGGGGGGTTGGGGGTGTGTGGAAGAGAGAAGAGATGAACAGTTGCCCCGGTAACCAGGAATTAGGAGGCTTATGTGCGCGTGTATGTGTGTGTGTGTTTGTCTAACAGCACTCACTTCCTCAGCACGGCGATCTCGTTCTCGATGCTGCTCTCCTTCCCCTTCAGAGCCTTTTTAGGGATGCACTTCACCGCAAACATCCGGCCGGTCAGCCTCTCCTGGGCCAGGACCACCTCGGAAAACGCTCCCCTGTGAATGCATAAACAGAGACGTCGCACGAATCACAAGCAGATCATTTACAGGACAATGTAAGCTTCCATCTTCTGGTGTCCTACTGCTTTTCACAATGAAGTTTGCACGACACAGACTGCAGAAACAAATTGGATTCTGTCAGCTGTGGGGAGGGGGAGCTGTACACCCTGCAGGATCCAATCCACAAGAAACTCATCTTCAAATCTGCACTCTCTCAGAGTGTTTATATGAAAGATATTCAACATATTCTGCAGCAGAATACAGACTGTTTGAAGACAAAAGTACATCAGTTAGCTGTCCTGTCTTGACTTCCACTGCATACATTGAATCTGCAAGCATCAATCTGAAATTAAATCACCGCATCATGACTTTTCATGCATTAGGCGCTTTCACTGATGTCTTCTTAAAGGAGAAAGGGAGGTGATTCAGTGTTACACGTCTATAAATTTAGAACACAATAGACACTAAAAAAACTAGAAAGGCACTCAGAGAGCGCAGACCTCAGCCAAGGCCAACACTCGTCTCTGATATGCAAACCTGCAAGCGCAGCCACAACGTCTGTAATACAATTGATCATTATTATTGCAATGGAGTTTTTTCATACTCCTGCTGACCGACAAACAAGCGGTAAACTTGGCGAAGGTAATAATGGTCAAACTGTAAATATCAGAGTCTGAGATAAACTTATTTTGAGTCCATAGTGTGAATCAAACACACTAGACTCTTCCTTTCCCATCATGCAAACCAAAGTAAGGCTGCACGATTAATCGAAATCAACCAGCACCCTCCGTGGTGGTGGAATGAAGCCAACAGAGAACTGCCAAAACTGCACTTCCTCAAATGTCCACTTGAGGCTGGCTCCAGAAGTGAGTCAGTCTCTATAAGTCCCCATGTTGAAATGTCCAACTTCATAGCAGAAATAAACATGTTTACAGCCTGGTACACAAAACTGTTTTGGTCTCTATAGCTAATTTCCTGGGGTGAATTTATATAGAACTCACCTGTTCAAATGATATCAAGGCTTAAAGTTATGCAGAATTAACAATGTGGCCGCAGCCAGGCATCAACCCATGATCCATGTCTCTGCTGATTTTCTTTAAGATTATTTTTTTGGGCCTTTTATGATAATACAGCAGAAGATAGACAGGAAGCAGGGGGCAGAGAGAGGGGGAGCGACACACAGTAAATTACAGTTTGAAATTTATAGTCCCAGTTTGATAGCCCAGACTCTCCAGAGCCTAGAAAGTATTATTCAGAAGTACAGTGGTCCCTCGTTTATCACGGGGGATTTGTTCTAAAAATAACCTGCAATAAACAAAATCCGCGAAGTAAGTTTTATAATTATTATACATGTTTTAAGGCCGTAAAACCACTAACCACACACTTTCATACACCTTTTTACACGCATTTTGTACAGTACTCCCTTAGTTAATCAGGACGCAGAACACTTGTGTGGTTCTCCCTTAGCCAATTTAGGAAGCAGAACACAATGCGCGTTCATACTGTACAGTACAAAAAAGCATGCAAAATTACACTAAAAAAATCTGCGAAACAGCGAATCCGTGAAAAGTGAACCGCATTATAGCGAGGGACGACTGTACTCAGAGTGGCCCTTTAAAGAACTGAAAATAACCATTGCTGCAGATTAAACATAGCAAACACAAGGAGAACTAAATGAAAAGCAGAGTTAATGTAACTTCAGATTTAACACCATGTAAATTCAGTTATTTTGCCTTTGAGATCCCATTTACAACAGGTACAGGTCTCTGGTAGTCTTAATATGCAGAAAATTACACTGCATTGGTAATGTGATTGGATCTGCCAAGTGTAACATCAGAACATTAGCATTGGTTTTATTTATTCACTTTGACTGCTACGCTTGGAAATCATTTCAAATTTCGGTTTCTCGCACCATAAAAGCTGATGATCCTTAATAATAATCCCGGCAGTAATATTAGGCAAAATAATTGGAAATTTAAATTCAGCCATATCTTTCACTTCTTGGACGGGTGTATGTGTGTTTATGTGCGTCAGGAAGACAAGCAGGGTGATGAATGACGATGAGCCTATTGCGAATTAATCTGCCTGAACCGCGTGATGACTCCCGTGTCGATCTGCCTTCAGCTTCACCGATGCCACATTAGAGTAAACATCTCTATCCTTATCTCGCCTCTCTCTCTGTTTCTCTCCCCTCCTTCTTTCTCCTCCTCTGTCATCTCTTTCTCTGCAACACTCAGGATACCTTCAGCTGACACAAATCCAAATTTATAACGTTGTGAGACCTGCTAAATGTGCAATAATGTTGAATTTAGGAGCTTCATGGGCTGGCTGCTTGCAATACTTCTGACCTTTCCTCCCATATGAGCTTGTATAAGCCTTCAAATTGTCAGCCAGAGGACTTTTTTCTCATCTGGTCTAGTCCCAAAGGGGACAGAAACTGTGCATTCAGGGCAATAAAGCTGTAGAAAGACGTGCCGGAGAAAACAAGACTGGTTGAGTCAGTATCATCTTTTAGATCTCTTTGTAAAGCACACTTGAGGGCAGAGGAGCAAACTATTGACACAACACTGCCCATTTACAACATTAACATTCATCCAGAGTGTTTTCAAGTTCAATATTCACTCTCCTTTTAGCTCTGTTTTTTGGTCTCTACCAACTCCTGGGGGAAAAATCTGGCTCTTTAGAAAATGCTCCACTATGTTCACCAGCTAGCTGCTGACTTTACTGTCTGCTGCTGTGGGCCATAGAACCAAAAGAATTAGCTGAAAGGAGCTAAAATGGTCAGTAGAGATGAGGGGAACTACGGAGTCTGTGAGGGTTCTAACAGACATGCTAACAGCCCTATTAGATGAATTTGAATTGAATTGAATTTGACAGGAAGTGGATCATTGGTTTCCTTTGACATTTCATCTAGAGCCATTGACAATGCAGAAGTGTCAAAGACTGCAGTTCCTTGAACGTCCACTTGAGGCTGGCTTAGTCCTCATGTTCAAATGTCCATTCACAGCAGAAATAAACATGTTTACAGCCTGGTACAAAAAACTGTTTTAGTCTCTGTAGCTAATTTCCCCGTTCATGACAACTGTACTGAGGTTGAATTTATATACAACTCACCTGTTCAGATTATAGTAAGGCTTAAAGTTATGCAGAATTAACAGCGTGACATCTTTTAATGACAGTCAGATGCCGTTGCAGATGGCTAATTAGAACACCCAGGCTTTATTTGGCCCGTCCGCGGAGGAGGCAGTACTACCAACATGGCGATGGCTCGAGCCACAGGTTCTGAGCTTCAAATGAAACCTTTGGAGGATGTCATAGATGTAATAGATGACAAGTGGACTTATCACAACAAATACCTGCAACACTAATGACATCTTGACCACGGTCAAGATTACACCTGCTAAACATCAGCATGCTAGTATTGTCACTGTAAGCTTGTTAGCATTTAGCTACAGCTGTGCCGCAGTCCAGCCTTACAGACCTGCTAGCATGGCTGTAATCTCTCTGTCCTATTCAAGTGAAGCCCTTTACAACTAAGTAAAGGTCATTATTAGAACTGTAACAAAGAACAAAGAAAACTGTCAACAGCAGTCGAGTTTATGAGGTAGAATGTGAAACTACACATGGGAGCAATATAGAAGAAAGTGTTGATGGACAGTCCTGCTATGTTTTAAATCTGCTCTACCGACCTTGTTCTGTTCTGTTGATTAAACATTTCATTCTAGTATTTGTTAAGGCCTTAAATCAGTCAAGTCTCAACTCATAAATTAATTTCCATCTCTCCATCTTCCACACCTGCGTGCTTGGAAAATGAATTTCACACCAGGCTGCTTCTCATGCAGTCGAACACCACGCTAAAACCTTCATACACCTTCCTCCTCCTCCTCCTCCTCCTCGCAGAGGTTTTCATTCATGGCTGTTGTGAATGAGCCCTTTTTTTCGCATCAATATGTGAGTGCCGCCGTGCACGAAGCCCTTGAGCCTCTTAGAGCGAAGCACATTTGACAAGCCACCCATCTGCCACAAGGCCGAACACCGGCGTACCACAGCAGCGGTAAAAAACGCGCAGAGAAAGCGTTATCCAGCTGCCTCTCCTGCAGTCCTTCCTCCCAGTGTTTTTCTCACACCTCTCTGCAAGAATCCCATTCTTCTTCTCACCTACACTTCCTCCTCCTCCTCCTCCTCCTCCTCTCTCACCCCCCTGCCATCTTCTCTCTTTGTCTCCCACCTCACGCTCCACACATCTTTTGCAGCGACGAGCGATCGCACTGTCAGTTGCCCCTGGCGATCAAAGTGGACTGACATCTGACACGACAGACACCTGTGTGCACTGATAATGGCTGCTGTGGGTTTCGGTGACGTCACACACACACAGCTTTCCATTCATAACCTATAAGTATGAATGAGACACACAGGAATACATTGTGTTGCATAAGCTCCCAAACAGCCTCAATCTGCACGAAAACCCCTTTCCCAATAATCCCAGCATTCTTACAGCAGACAGAGAGTAAATAGACAATGCCGGTTATACTAAATAGTACAAACAAACGTTTGTCCCATTGCATTAGAGACAAATGGTTAGCTTAAGCTCTATCTCACACCAGTGGTGCAGCTGCACGGCCTATTAATCATCACAGGTGGGCAGATTGCAGCTGCACTTGCTTTTGTTGAGATGTTTTTCAGAAATCCAGGATTTCATTTGGAGGTGTGAAATAATTCATTATGAAACAGAAGAACAACTATTGACTTATACATTCATGGACAAAAATATGTGATATTATTTACTAATTATTTTTCCTATCCCCATTTCTCATTTGTATTCTCATTCCTTCATTTGATTGATTTCTGGTGATCTCTCCTGCCTGTTGTTGCTCATTTATACTTTGCATCAGATTGGATCTTTCCTCCTCCCACTGGATTGTCTCCTGCTTTATGCCCTGCTCTGTCCTGACCAGTGCAGCCAACAGTCTGGAGTTTTCTTCTCTCAGATGGGTCATGGAAGATTCTACTTCCTTCTGATGACTCTCAGCTTCCTCCAGCTTGGATACTTTACAGAGAACTCTTTTTTCAGGGGTCTCTGCGTCAGATATTTTCTAGCTGAAGGGTCTTGGTCTCGTATTTTGTATCTGCTTCAGCTTGCAGAAATCTCTGAGTTTGGAGCATTTCTCTTAGTTGCTCACTTTCGAGTTTGATGATCTCTGCATTTTTGTCTTCCATGAAGTTGATCTCAAGGTGTCATCTTTACCATCTGTGGTTATTCAGGGACCACAGCCACATGTGGTTCCTTCGGTGGCAACTTCTATTCTATGGTTGGTATTGTGCTTTTTCCCACCTCAAAGAAGGTGGAATTGTCGCTCTACTAAATGTTAAAACAACATCTAACAAATATGAAAGAATAACATCAGAGTTCTTATATATACATAAAAGCAATTTTGTTCTTAAATCAATCTTCATTCAGTTTTAAAACTCACATCCAAACCTTCCAACCCTGGCTCTCACCATGACTAGATGTTAACTAAATGAAACGACTGCTGTACAGATGTTTCTGCACCGGCATGTTAAGACAGCACTCTCCACAACAAATACCATCATAAAATGCCAACCTGGGGTTAAGGCTGCGATGAGAACCGCGGCGCCTACTGCAGGGCTGAGCTCATTACCGTCTGATTTTGATTTATTTTGTCACACGTGTTATTCCATTCCACCCAGTAAGAAACTCAGCCACTGATTGACTGACAGACTCAACCCAAGGCATCCTGACAGTGGACAGCTCACAACAACGAACAACTGTTTCCAACACGAAAAATGGATAAACGCTCACAGACGACATTCAGTATTGGTAGTGCAGCTTCTTTAACCGCAGGGTTGATTTTTCGTCACGATGAGAAAGAATCCACAGCGTCACAGCTATTTCAAAGAGCGCTAAATCTTTTCTGCAGGCGAGCGGCGTCTCAACACTTTAACTTTATGTTCCTTTAATTTGTCTTGCCTCATGAACTGCAGCTTTCCTTCTCTGAGAGCCACAATCACAACAGGTTTAGAGGAAAAATTATGTTGATCAACTCTGATGTGACTGACAACTAAATGTGGATGATCTCCAGTTAGCAGTTATGGTAATGCAAATGAGGGCAATAAAAATGGATTACAGCGTCAGTAAAGAAAAGATTTGTGCATCATTTGCAGTGACACACACACACACACACACACACACTGTTCATTCATGCTGAATATTTTGTCTGAATGAACTGTATTGAAATGAGGAAAATGGTCAGGAGAGAGCAGGCAAGAGTGTGTGTGTGTGTGTGTGTGTGTGTGTAGGCAAAATGGATCTAATAAATAAGCTAATCGCTGCTTCACAAACACACACACACACAAAACGGGACCTGTGGGGTTCATTCGATTGGAGGAAGGCGGCTTGTGTAACATCTGGCAGCTGAGTTCACAAACTGGGCAGTGTTTGGTGTGTGAGTGTGTGTGTGCCGGGGGCTTGACTGGCTGGTAGTCCCCGCTTGCCGTTACCCGCGGCAACAATGATTGCATTTCCTCCTGTATGAACCTGTGTAATTGTGTCAGTTGAGCTCCACTGCCTCTGCCAGTGCGTCGAAAGAGGAGGAAATGTATTGGCAGCAGCCGTGCGTGCTCGTGCTCCTCCGTCAAGCACATACCCAACAGCGTCTGTCTCACACACACACACACGCACACGCACACACACACACACACACGCGTGCACACACACATTGTAAGACAGAGATAGAAATGGAGAGACTAGAATAGGCTGACAAGGTGACAGTGACACATTTAACATGGAGACTGACAGCAGCCATCAGTGATTCTCAATGTCACGCTGAAAATATACTCAGCCTAAAAAAGTTGTTCACTCATCACATTCTTCTGTTTTAAAGCAAAAAGAAAAATCCACCTGGAAACGAGGCAGAGTTGCTAAAAACAGCGTGTGTTCGATTTCCAGCTGCTGCTGCACAGTTGAGAACCTCTCAAACGTTTCGTCAATTTTACACAAATGTTCCGGTTTTAGGCTGGATTCACACAGGATCCGTTTCCATTTATTTCAGCGGAGGGTTGTCCGTTTCTGCACTGGCGGTCCACAATGCAGGGGGGTCAACAAAAAAAACGCACCGGCGTGCGGGAGAGAGGTTGACCCAGATGCAAGTTTTGGGAAAACGGAGCCCGGCGTCATGCTCTGCAAGCCAATCAGACACTCAGAACGGTCAAACCTCCACAGGTAGCCTGAAATGTCTCTGAAGCAGAGACTATCCAGGTGGATTCATGGACTAAACTCTGATCATCTACCTGTGTGTGTCTTTGTTTATTTCATGTACCAGCTTCTAAATCTGAGTCTGACTCACAATTTACGCTGCAAAATATAATGACATGAAGAAGTTTGATTTGATTTGTGTGCCACCATCAAAGTCTCACGCAGAGAAATCCATTATAGAGGCAAAGAAAGAAAAACACAAGTTGGGATGTGAAAGAACTCGCTTTAACAACAACTATACTTGACTTTGCTTGAGTGAAGAGAGCATGTTCCCACCCACAATTAGTTCACTGGCTGGACTAATTAGCTCACTCATTAGCTAATAGCTGATGTACTCGAACAAGACTGAAGGGAATGTCGTGTTTTTTTTTCCAACAGACTGACCTGGGTGTTGTCCACCATGTCGGACGTGAAACAAGAATCTAGGAGGGCCGCCTTCCACCCCCAACATGAAACTCTGTGTGCTGCAGGTCGCTCGCTCGGTGACAGACTGCTCTGTCTGCAACGTGAGAAGGAAACGCTACCGCAGGTCTTTTGTGCCCACTGCTGTCACAGACTGTTCAGTTGCCGCTGCTCTCCACGGACCAAAACTACTACAGGATAATAAGTCTGAGGACATGAGATACTTTATCCATCACCCACTTTTCTAAGTGCAATGCCTGTATTTAATAATTAATCATTGGATTATCAGGGTCTCAATACACTTTGTATATACAGTTTAGTATTTGTCAGTGCTTCATTTTGTGAACACAGTAGACAAATATATTCAGTTTCATGTAACATGTAACAGAGTCAAGCAGCAGATCCTCACGTTTTTCAATTAAAAATGACCTAAACGACTAATTGATTATTGAAATGGTTTGCTGGTCAACTAATCAATTGATGGAAAAATCATTCCAGTTCCAGCATGATCAACCTCCTCATTCATTTCAATAAGACAGTGCAGAGGAATCCAGCAAAAAAAAAAAAGAAAAGCTTCAACATCATGTGACTACAATGAGCGGCAACGGCCAATCAAATGTATGCGAGTGCACACGAGCTCTGGCAGTGTTTTGCTGTCTGATAAACCTTTTACTCACTTCACCTGCCGAATTAGAGAGGAGGCGTGCATCCATTTTATAAATAATGTAACCCGATGATTGAGCTCAAGCTTTTGTCTAATTAGCATGATTTCACAGGCGTACCAACAAACCGACATAAACACAGTGAGTCAGAAAGTCCATTAAAGCCCTCCTGTTGGCTCGCAAAGTGCTCAGGTACCGTGGAGTTGACATAAATCGAGGCTGTGACATGGCATTAATGGTGTGCGGTAATTGCGTTAATTCATTAAGAGCAAAATGTTAGCGCGCCTCTCACAAGAGCCCGGCTCATACACAAACACCCTCTCCCTGTGCAATCTAATCTGCGGCCCTTTGTTAAATCCCTATTATTCAGTTGTTTGGGGAACGCTGATCCTGGATCCACTTCACGCTGCAATTTAATCAGCTTCTTAACAATGCCACAATCTTTCCAAAAAGATTTCCATCCGGAGGGCTTTCATGCGCGGGGATCTGAAATTTACAAGTTTCATTTGGGCTGGAATAACATTGATCTGAACTCTCAATAGAAGTGGGTATGAACGGCACCGTTTATTAAAGGGAAATAAAGGAGAGTGTCAAAAAACATCGATTTGACGGATGAGAATGGGAGCTGCATGACATAAAGTGTTGGCAGCTGAGGGGGAAAGAGCCGGTTAGCTTTCTGGATGAATATCTCAAACACACACACACACACACACACACACACACACACACACACACGCAGAAAGGGATAATGTCAGCTCGGTAGATTCGCTCCTGCCCGATCAATAATTAGCGGTTTAATCAAAGCTGAAGCGGTAGCCTGTGAATGGACTCACACACTCACACACACACACACACACACACACACACACGCAGCAGAAGGCCTGATAATGACAGAGCATGGACAAGGACAATTATCCATCGCCAAACTATCGTCATTGCCACGCACACACACACACACACACACACACAGACTGACGCACGTGCACTGTTATTTTCATGTGCTTTGAATACAAAGTAATCTGCTCGGATTGTCTGTCACTGTCTCGATGCCGATGACACACACACACAGGTGGAGGTGTGGCGGTAGTTGATAGGCTGTAAATGAGAAAAAGATACAAGGAAAACGAAAAAGAGAGAAAATTGAATGCTGGGGAATAAGAAATAAAAATGATTAGGACCAGACAGCGACGGTGATGGAGACAGAGGGATAAGGTGGAGAAAGACCTCTCGCTTCAGTTTTGGGCACGGGCCATTTGGCTCTCAGATGGACACATTTCCTCTGAAGCAGCATCCACTTCCCAGCAGGCACGGCCTCAGCAGTGCTGAGACTTTGTCGCACTTATTGTATAGAATTAGGTTAATTAAGCTCAAATTGGCCGATTACAAGGCACGACTAACAGTCCTTACAATTATTGGTTTCAGCGCCGTGTCATCCTTCATCCTCTTGTTCTCTCACATTTTAGGCTTCCTTCTTGGAGCCACACTATCAGGAGACTCTCTGTGTTGCGGTGTGTGTGTGGAAAGGAGTCTTTACACGTTGGCAGGCAGGTGAACTTGGTGGCGGGAGGAAGGTTGGGGATTCATTGAAGCCAAGTTGTCGTAGCAACATTAACAAAACATGACATAGCCCACTACTATAACACATAAATGTGTATGAAGCACTGCGACACTGAATATATTCATCTGTAATTCATCCCGTGTGTAAACGTGTCATGTGGTAGCTTCAATAAATCACTAGAGAACAGACAGTGTGTCGTCTGTGAGATTGACACACAGTGTGGCAAAGAGGGATTTGGAGATTCATCCAATACAAGAAAAAATAAAAATAACCGGGCGACATGCACAAGTATAAACATGATCATACATGTTTCAAACATGTTTCACTGTTATGTATAATTAACAGTGTGGCCTCTTTGATTGACAGGTAGGTGCCGCCAACCAGGGGTCATTCAGCCCTCAGCTCCACCGATGATCCACGTCTTTGCCAACTTATAGATTATCTGGGAGGTTTGTGGATGCAGGACTGCCAACACGGAGACACACTCTGAGCTCTGAGATACAACGTCCATTCTTTCTACTGTCGGTGGCTGCGGCACGTTTCTGTGTCCCAGAAGCGTCTCTCTGCTCCGGAGATTATGCGGCGGGTCTGTTTTTGACAGAAGACGTGACCACATCAAGCAGTGCGGAGCAGATCGAGGTCACCTTGGAAAAAAAAAAAGCTAAAATAAATCTGACCAAGTCTGAGCAGGTTAACAAAACCTGGCAGGCATTTTCAGACACAACTCTGTAACACTGCAGCTTCCAGTTGAATTAAGGCGTCATGGTTTTCCAGTGGCAATGAGTGATTGTGAATAACATCATGGGTGTGCTCACTTTAGTTTGGCCTCTAAAATACAGCAGTAGCTAATCTGCCAAAACTGCCTGACTGCTCATGTTTACTGCACCACTAGAGTTCTAGTAAGTGAGCTGCTCAGTTTAAAGAGTCAAATCCAAAAGCGGCAAAGAGATCAAAACAGATGGAACTTTAATTTCATCTCCAAAATGATCTCAGGACCTGTTGGAGCTTTCTGACCTGCAGGTGGAAAACCCCTGATATGAATCACTATGGCAACGGGAGGCAAGGCGTGATGGGTACCGATTTTGATACGGCTGCTGTGTAACCGCAATGAGGCTGAAAAACAGGAGCGCGCGCACACACACACACACACACACACACACACACACACACACACACACACACACAGGTTTCATCAAAAGCTCACAATCCAAACTACATGTAAAAAAAACAAAAAAAAACATAGACACTTGTGTTTGCAGTGAAACGAGGGAAAGAGAGCTAAGAGCCTCTTTCCATCCTCATGTGTCTTCCCTCCTCTTTTTATTATGAGTGTGTGCGTGCACGCGCGCTATATGCCTTTGTTGCAGAGTGCGTAGGCTTAAATAGCACTGTTGCCACGGCAGCAATTAAGTGCCAATTATAGTCTATATTCTCACTGTGGCTCCGACAGAAGGAGATGAAGACGAGAGAGAGAGAGAGAGAGAGAGAGAGAGAGAGAGAGAGAGAGGCAGTGCGGAGAGAAAATGCCTGCACAGGCTTCTGTGCAATTAAGACCAAAAAAAAAAGAATCCACAAAACACACGCGTCAAGCAGAATTTGGTCTAAAAGCTCAAGACATTGTAATCCAAGCCATTGTCCATATGGGTGTGAAGAATGGGCTCCAGTCCAGCAGCAATACCGCAGCAGATGGCCCAATGCATGCAGAGCTCTGTAGGACAAAATGAAACATTAAGAGGAAAACATGGACCGATGCATGCAGGACGAGATGACTTCAAAACACCACTGATGATACAAACATGAATTAGTGCAGATTCAAGTCAAAGACATGCTGAGGTCTCAGCTGTGTATACACAGAGCTGAGATACAGATCATGAGTCCAAACAGAGAGTTCGGAGTACACCAAAATAGAGCTTCAACACAAAAATGCTTGTCTGGACACTGAATGTCATCAAAACACAGGCAGAATGAACTTATATGGGATGTGAGGTATCATATTTTCACTGGAAAGATGCTGACGCTGGGGTCGATTTCCAAAAGGGCGCTGTTTCTACAGTAGCCCATAACGGACCAAAAGTAATTTTTTTGGGGTGCGTTTTCGTGGCCACCTCCTTCACTCTCGGAACAGGAGGCTGAGTGGAGGGGGTTGCAATCCGACCAAGCAGCAACATTCGAGGCTGGGAAATAAAGCCAATGCAGAACACTGTCCACTTGAGGCTGGCCACAGAACATTTCAACCTCCATGTCCAAGTCCCCATGTTAAAATGTCCTAAGCTAATTCCTCCGTTCATGACAACTGTACTGAGGGTTATTATAGAAGTCAGTTGTTCACATTATATTAAGGGCTAAAACTATGCAGAATTAACAGCATGTCTGCTTTGATTGACAGGTAGGTGCCATTACAGATGCCTCAGGTCTGCTGATGATCCATGTCTTTGCCAAAAAGGCAGTACAGCCAACATGGCGGCATATTTTCAGCTGCAAAGCGTTGCTTCGAAAACCTATAGGAGAAATCACGCAAACGCCGTGACATGACACTACACTGCTAGATGCCACTAAATCCTACACAGTGATCCTTTCAAATCAAATCAAATCAAATCAATTTTATTTGTATAGCCCAAAGTCACAAAGTACATTTGCCTCAGAGGGCTTTACAATCTGTACAGGGAGTGACTCCCTCTGTCCTTAGACCCTCGGTTCGAGTTCGATTTCAGTGTTTGAAGATGATGTATAAGGCAGCAGGTAACATGTAGTGCAGTGCATACAGTATGTTTTCACTGATTTAGATTCTGATTTAAAGGATTGTTTCAGTTACTTGCTCCAGCTAATTATTCTGAGACGTCTTGGCAAAATTGTTTTTTTAAACATACGCACGGCAAAGCCTGATGGACTGACAGGAGAAGCAGAATTCAGGAGTGGCAGAAGATGACACGCACAGTTCAGTGGAAAAAGGGAGTGACTGCATAGGAAAAAAAAGAAAGATGATGCTTCCTGTCTCCGTTGTGTGTTCACATGGCACAGACACACACTAAATGCAAACCTATGAGGTATGGATTTGCCATGGCAACAGGCCTGACCACAACTGGGATGTCGCTTCTGTTTACATTAATCGCCATGGAAACAGCTTCATCCTATATGTGCGAGGATGTGAATGGACTCTGGGCAAACCGATACTGCCTATGAATGGGAGGGACTGTGTGTGTGTGTGTGTGTGTGTGTGTGCAGGATTGCACATTTGTAAATGTAAAGCAGCTTTGGGGCATGGCCGTTTTAATGTTTACAAAAAGGAACTACATATTGACAAAAGAGGATCAAGAAATGAAAGAAAAATACAGAAATGATTGACAACCTGCCCGACAACATTACGCCTCACAGGGACAACAAAGAATTAGCCGGTGTGATGCAGCAGAACTAGAGGGATTCGTTTTTGTCACACCTTTGCTCTAAATGTCAGGATGTGCGAGCATGTGCAACAGGGCCAACACTCCCTCTGCTCTCTTGAAATTGAATTTAAAGCTACACTATCAACAGTTTTCATATCAACAATGGATCAAACAAATATTCGTAATGTGAAAGGAGTTGCTTGTAGTTGCAAATCAACACAAATATGAGCCAATCCTGCGGTTCCCGTCAGCCCAGCGCAGCATTTTAGCCTGTTTTAGCTCATTGTTTTGTTTTTTTTCGACCCACGTTTTCACTGTTTTGGTTCACTGGTCTCACAAACTTTGTTGAGATATTCAGATATTCCTGTCAGGATGGGTGCATGGAGCTAAAGTTGATTATAACATTTCTGCAGGACTACTGGTGTAAGTACAAAGTGCACTGTAGCTGGTGGGAGTAGCTAGCAGACAAGCTCATAAAGAGATGCTAAATGTCTTAACTTACTGTTGAAAGTGAAACTGGGGCTGTTCTGTGTAGTATTATTACAAATGTGCAATATTATTTTGTCACATGTTTCTAGACGAGCAGAAACATTCGCTCCAGCACAAACTTAAAGCGACAGCTGAAGCTGCTACACTAGCAGAACGTGCAGGTACAGGTGAAGGTCAGAGTGTGACGAGTAGGATCGATGAATGCTGGGTTTGAAGCTGTTTCGATGACAGAGCAATAGGTGACGGTGACTCAGCAGTTTGTCTCCTGTGACCTTGGAGGTTCCCCTCACACACACACATGCAGACCATCAGCATCAATTGTGGCTGCAGTGACAGCAAACAGCCCATCTAACAAGAAGCACGCTGAGTGACAGAGACATACAGAGGGACACAGAGAGGAGGGAGAAAGAGAAAGAGAGAGAGAGAAATATCATTTTCTCACTCTTTTTTTTTTTTTTAAAGACATGACCGAACACGATGAAGGCCACGCTGGAGGTCCATGGCACTAATACCTGGTGTGGAAGTAGAGATGAGAACAGTAAAATTGGACTTGTCAGGAGATGGGAAAGAAGAAATGGAATCTGACTACCTATAGATTTAAGACTTGATGTGTACTGTTTTGTACTTGAGAAGCCACAGAAGGCGGGAAAACGACTGTACTGCCACACATTATTACCTGCTGGGTATTTTGTCTACATGTATCACATGCGGTGCGGCAAACATCATTATATTTGCCTGAGATGGAGCCCGTTCAAAATGTTTCCGCCTTGACAGAGTGGAGTCTGGTTCCGAGGCAGGGGGCCAACATATCAGCTTCCCCTGACTCCTTTGTTGTCAAGTGACGGAGGCAGCCAGGTCTTCCTTTGACTGTTATTTACACTCACTACCCTCAATCCAATGTCCAAAATGTACAACGGATATGTGAATCCTCCGGTTTGTGCAGCTAAAGTCACTCTTGCACTTTTCATTCACGGCTGGCTAGTGATGTCTGATCATATTCATGCAGGTGTACAGCACAGCTATTATAGCCTGACCTTTAACTGAGATTTAACATTCTCATATATGTGTTTATTAAGCGAGGATTAGTTCTCCCAGCAGACCCCCTCGCTTGCTACTCAGATTCTCGGAACAGAGCCCTTTCCGCCTAAAAACCATCAATCCCTGATGTGAATTATTTGAACTAAGGACAGTTTTCGGAAAAAACTTTAGCGCAGTAATGTTCATGGAGGATGTTCTGAATCTTCTGTATTTCCTTTGCTAAATTATATTTCCAGTATAATACCACCTAACCAAACCATCACAGGCCTTTCAATGAGAGCATGAATGAGCGGCTTGCTGAAGAGCTCTACAGCTTCACCACAACAAGCTGTTGGATGTCGCTCTTTGTTTCCAGTCTGGTTGTTACACATGGAAATTACTAATTAACAAACAAATCCTTCTCTGTAATGGAGACCTACATGTTTGCTTTCCACATATATGATAAAACTGCCTCTATTATATGGCTTGTTTCAGTGTAAACAGGCCGACTGCAAATATTTAAAGATAACGTTGGTGTGGAGTTTTTATTGCAGTCAAGCTCTGGCTTCTCTATAATTTCCATTACTAACACACACACACACACACACACACACGCTCATACTTCTGCCATATCTCATTGACACACACAAATCTAACCCAGTATCCCACCGTCACACCCAGACGACACATAAGAGAACAGGTGGTTCAACATAACAGTTATTCAGTACAATGGACTACAGATTCATTGAATCACTGCTCACGTCACGATGGCATAGACTGAGATACACAAACATAGCGAGGGAGCTGTGTAAACAGCAGAAGGTTGCTCAGGGTGCGGCTGGCCTTGAGAATAAGGCAAGCTGGCTTATCATGAACAGCAGCGGGTAGGACGCTACATGACTGAAATGTGAATGTAGCTGGGAGCTAAAGGTGGTGTCATTCCATGGGTTAATCAGAAGCCAGTACCTCTCGACAGTTGTGAGTGAAATGTTTAAATAGTGTTGAGAGTTTCATACAAATCTACTGAGCAGCATTCGGCACATATAAACAGGTTGCTCGGGTAAAATTAGGTGTTGCAGTCAGTCACATGGTTTTTGTTCTGGTTATTGTGGCAGGTCATGTGTATGATCTGTTTCACTTATGGTCACGATGATGCTGCCAAACAACCAGCTGAGAGCTCAGGAAGTCACTGCACCCGGTCAAGAAATAGTCCTGCACATAAAACCCAAGCAAGTGAAAGCCGATGCGGTAGTGCCAAAAACTGCAGCTCCTCAAACGTCCACTTGAGGCTGTCTACAGAACGAGTCGGTCTCCATAAGTCCCCATGTCAAAATGTCCAACTTCACAGCAGAAATAAACATGTTTACAGCCTGGTACAAAAAACTGTTTTGGTCTCTATAGCTAATTTCCCCATTCATGACAACTGTACTGAGGGTAAATTTATATACAACTCACTTGTTCAGATTATATTAAGGTGTAAAGTTATGCAGAATTAACAGCATGGACACTTTCAGCCCACCCCAGCTCCACGTCTTTACGGATTTTTTGATTATAGTGGTATCCAGAGCCACCACACTGAGCTTCAAACGGCTCTCCACAAACCTGTGGATGACATCACGATACACCATCACGATACACCATCACAATACACCATCACGATACGCCGTCCATTCCTTATACTGTCAGTGATAAAAACCATCAAACAAAGCGGTTTTAACGGTTTAAACAAATCCACATGAAACGTTTATTAACGAGTTCAAAGAGTTCCTAAGTGGATACGTGATACTTTTGGATAGATCCAAACTCATTGGCTGTAGCTTCTTTTCTAGCAGACTATGTGCTGCTTTTCTGTGTGTGTGTGTGTGAGCATATTGAGAGGAGGGGCTAAGTAGCGAGCGAGTTTTTCCTTTACCACACAAATCATCTATCAGTGATGCTCTGTTAAATGTTCAGAACAACTTATTTAGACTTGTTGATGTTACTGTAGGAGTTTCAGTTTCAGTCAAAGCTCAGATGGAACTCTCGAGTAAGGGTGTACATTCAGTCATCTCTCCTTTCCGCCCACTAGAAATTCTTTAATTTGCGTCACTGCAGGTGAGGTACAGATGGTTTTCTCCACCACAGGCAAAATGTGGATGATTAACATTTATGTCACAATGATGTCATTGCAACGACGTACAAGTCAAATGATGAAACGCACATCTGTACGAGATCTGACTACATGTACCTGTGTGTGTGTGTGTGTGTGTGTGTGTGTGTGTGTGTGTGTGGAGCTCGAGTGGCTTTTAGACAAATTACTGAAAGCTAGACAGTACTGCCACATAGCAGTGCTGCTCTGACTAGACTGATGACGCATGCAACACTTTCTCACACACACATCAACATACAGAGCTGGGTGGGACCAAATGGTAATGCAACATCAACTGTAAGACACGGCCTCTCTCACTCACTCATTTTAAAACTTTGGCACTACAAGATTAGTGTGTGTGTGTGTGTGTGTGTGTGTGTGTGTGTGTAGCATTATGTTCTGCTCAAGGACGACTTGAGTGTAACTGGGTCAAGTTGCGGCAGATAAACAGCCGCGCACACATACACACACTGATCTGAAGTACAGTAGTGGGACTCAGTGAAAGTAGGTCTGCTGTAATACAGAAAAAAAACTACAAGGCACAGATGAGTGTATGAGTATGAGTGTGTGCGCATGTGCAGTGATTCTCAGACATATTCAGACAGTGTGTGTGTGTCCCTGTGTTGCATTTTTCTTACTTGGCTCATATATCTGTGTTTATGTGTGTGTGTGTGTGTGTGTCGCCTCTTTTTCGTGTATCTTTGGGTGTGTGTTTTCTGTGTGTGTGTGTGTGTGTGTGTGTGTGTAGTCTACCCTAAATTACCTGTCCAGAAGACGGAGTGTGTGTGTGCTGGCCAGCAGTGGAGCTGCTGCGGCGCTGCTTCCATTAACGCCGGCGATCATTCACAATCTGATCTGGCAACGGCTAGCTGTTTCCACGGCAACTTGCTACGCGCCTGATAAATATTATGCCAAATATTATTTGGGTACATGTTGTTGCACTGATCTGGATCTGCTGGACTGCTATAGGATAAAGCCCAAAAAGGTCATTGTTAGATGTTCATGTTAAATGAAAACAAGAAGCTCTGGACACGGTTACTAATTAGAGCATGCGTCAAGACACTTTATTGTATTTAAATTAATATAAAATGTGACTCAGAAGCTGATGGTGGCAAAGATTTGTTGATTTGGGGGTTTCTGCAGGGATGATCTGCACAAATGTTCAAGTCTGTTAGACACAGCCACTGTGAATGTGGCAAACAGATGTTGATATGACATAAGAGTTATGTTTACAGTTATATTACAGTTATAGGGAAAATGATGGGCTCACCGATTATGAACTTTTTCAGCAATGCTATTCACAAACTAGTTAGCGACTTACCATGAAGACGCCGCTAACCGTGCACCAACGTCCGCCCAGCTGTGCCGTCACACCAACACTACATAAGCTGCAGACAGGATTGTAGCAATCGCTGAGCGCTGCTTCTCGTCTCTTTTTAATTCACCAGACTGTCTTGTAAAGGAGAATTCTGGTTCAGTCGTCTTGCACAAAATCATGCTGGTTCAAGTTTGTAGACTGGACCGGCAAAACCAAAAACTGAGCCAACCCTACTCTAACAGGACGGGTCCTGTGGAGGACAAAACCGATGTCAGTGATGTGGGGTGTCAGATTGATGGAAAAGAGACGGCAAACTCTTCTCGGGGCTCAGCGGGCGAGCATGCTGCTCCACCCGACTCATCTCTAATTGCGCAGCAGGGTGCAGATTCTAGAGATGACTTGTGTAATATCCTAGCTCTGATAGTATGTTCATCTTCAGATCGGTGTAGGAAAACCAATCGTCAATTGTCCTATCAGTCACTGATATACAGCGTGATCCGATCACCAATCTGCACAAGCGTACCCAACAGCTATCTATCTTCACGGAATGATTACAACCGTGATCAATCCAAACACAGATCAGTCTGTAGCTGAAACATCATGGAGACTTTCAGATGGTCAGAGATGATGCTCATGGCCATCTATGCCCATTGTATAAGATCAGATTAGAGTCAACCAACACACAACCCATACAGTGTCAGTTCTTCAGCAGATGTTGTGTTCACACTACATCTACATGGTCAGCGCCTTGGAGCCTGAACACCCCAGAGATGATGCTCAAACATGCACCTACATGACCATGTATCCACATTAATAACAGGCCTACAGGCTGAATCTATCAGGAACCCCCCACATACATCTCGGTGAATGAGATCAAACTGATATAAAGTTCCTGGCTTAAAGATTGCATTATGGCGATAACCCACATTTCTATTCAACGCTCCATCACTGGACCGGGTCGAATGGATCTCCTTTTTTGCAAAGTTTTCTCGTCTCGCTCTGAAAATCAATCACAGCCGTGCAACCTGGTCTCTCGCTCGCTCGCTGCCTCGACAGGGGACGAGCGTAGAGAATGAGAGGAGAAAAAAAAAGGGAGAGCTCGGATGTTCGTGTTACTGCAGAGGACAAAGCCTAACAGAGAGAGAGAGAGAGAGAGGAGATGGAGACAGACCAGGCTGAGACAGTGTGACTGATGATTCACTCTGAACAGTGCCCCACATCCTCTCTCAGGTGAGCCTAACGCTGCAGCGGTTTATTGTGCAGGTTGTAAGCATCTACATAGCTTCTTGCTTTTTACACGAAGGGTCACAGCATTGTACAAAACAGGAGTGAAGAAGAGTGCTGTTCTTTCAGAGTTTCTGGTGACAGCAGATGGTGGAAGCAAATCATTAAGCCTGATTGAAAAATCATTTTCCGACATATTTATCATTTAGCGGTGAACCGGGGCACCCCAAGGGGACCCGGGGGCCACCCCCCTCAGGCTTATATATGTGCTTCTATTCCCCGCCTCATTGCTTTTCATTACAGTTCCTCTTCTCCACTCCGTTATCTCTTCCTCTTCCTCTTCTTCATCCTCCTCTGCGCCAGGATTTTGTAGATTTTTGCACCGCCACCGTCAGAAGCAGCGGAGCCTCAAGGGAGAATATGCTAAGCTGCTTGTTCCGACTTGTCTCTCTGTTCAGGTAGAGGCTGCCACTCTGCACAAAGAGCTGTCAGTTGGTGTTGCATCACGCTTTACTGTTCAGTTTTCTTTCAAAATAATATTCAAAATAAGATCTCAATGTAAATAAATATCTTCTTCCTGTCTGCCTGGTTAAACAGGGATTGATTTATTGGATGTGTAGCTCTCTGTGTGCTTCTCCGAGCACAAGAAGTTCCTGCGTTCCTGCGTGTTATGTGCCTCTGCTGTGATGAAATGAATCACGGGAAATGTGAGAATGAATTAAGCGTCGACCTGAAAGCCAGATGTGTCATACAGTGTGACACTTAAGATAATCACTGTTATGGTTTGCAGACCGAAGGGCGTTTGGCTGGCTGTGTTTGAGTGATTCTAACAGGATATGCAGGTAACGTAGTTCAGAGTTAATCTGCGAGTGGCGTAATTCCAACACATGAAGCAGTCTGAGAGCGTTTCCCTGAGGGTAACCACAGCACTCGCTGACAGATCTTTAATCTTGATTTATTCAGGAAACCGAGACTGCTCTGTTCTGCCTCACAGTCGCATTTCATCTCTGACCACAGGCCTCAGAAGGAGACCATCCTTTTCTCTTTCGCTTAAAGGTTTGCACAGCTGCTTTGACGTGCTCGTCTCTCGCTGCTTTTATTCTGTCAAAATACACAACGCTTGTTTCCCAGGAAGCGTGGTTAACCAGGCTTTAGGAAATAACACAGAATACCCACAAGACAGCCCAACAAAGACATCACAAGTCACCAAAACATTATTCTAAAGATTATAAAAGATCCGTTTTTATTTATTCATTCTCCCATTTCCGTCGAGTTCATGAGAAATGATGCTGATTCAAAGCTCTCTTCACCCTCCAGTTCCCAGAAACAATACAGAGGACATGACCTCGGTGTGAATCCACAGATTTACTGGGAATATTGCTCAAAAGCAACTAATAAGAAACCAGTCATGTCTACAGACCAGGATTTCAAATCTGGTACTACAGGTAACTGGCTCTTACATGAACACAGAGGTCAAAACTGTTTTGGTTATTTCATGCAGTTGATGCTTTCAGGATTTATCAAGCACAAAAGAACAAATAGATAATACTAAGGGATGTTTTCCTCTGAACTTTAACCTTTATTGTTGCTTATTCAGCCATAAAACTGGAACATGAGAAACACATAAATCAAATCTGAAACTGTTTTCTTTAATTGTGCTTTTAGCGGCAACTATCCATTCAAAAAGGCAGCTAAGAGGCTGAGTAGACTCAAAAACAAATTCACAGAAAAAAGTAAATTTTATGTTTATTAACTGAAATAATGACAACAAACTGAAACTGGCATATGGTGACGAACTAAACAGGTTGAAACTAGACGATATGACGTGATAACGCACTCATTAAGTCATGAGATGGTCGACAGAACATATTGGAGCCTCTTTGTCGAACACAACCACACCTTGTGTGCCAATCAGCAGTAAGTGAAGCGACACAAATAAAACAACGCAAACCATATACGCACGTTTTGGCTGCTACAGTGCTATAAACACAACACTGACATATTATTGTTATGAATGTGTTAGCGGAATATTGCCTGTTTTTTATGGAGTAGATACGGAGTAGGTCATGTGACAGCTGTGAATGTAATATTCAACCTCCTTTTGTTTTCGTCTCCAGTTCGGCTGTTCAGCCGCTAAATGCTCCAGTGTACACTGGCTAGTTGCTGACGTGATCAGTTCGCAGTTTGGTGGTCTGGTCTGGCTTTCGGGGGGGGTGTCTCACTGAAAATGGCTGACT
This sequence comes from Larimichthys crocea, assembly GCF_000972845.2. Lineage (NCBI taxonomy): Eukaryota > Metazoa > Chordata > Actinopteri > Sciaenidae > Larimichthys > Larimichthys crocea. The sequence goes on along the minus strand of NC_040022.1, from coordinate 27,757,269 downwards.
GGAAAAAACAAGGCTGGTTAGTGCCACGGGACTGAAACAACACATTAAAGGTGCGAGCCAGAAAACCAAAACAACGAGCTGCAAGACACACAATGTTGATAATTCTCTGTGGTTTTGTTGTGAAGTGACAAGTTTCAGAGTATACAACATAGCTTTTTCAGTTGTTCATATAACTATAACTATATATATATATATATAAATATATATATAATATATAACTATCACTATAAATAGTGCTTAGTGCAGCTTTAAGGTTGACCTCCTGTAGCATATTGCATATACAAACACATAAATCTCACTATTTTCTTGTCAGATTTAGGCACGTTAGAGCACAATAGAATTTTTTTTACTGCGGCTCCTCTCTGCAGAGAGCATCGCTGCAACAAGCTTATTCAGGCACAAATTACCATATAATATCTCCTTTTGACTTCTAATGATGTTTTGCGAGCCAAACACCCCGCAGGAAGACAACAAACAACGCTGCTCACGTCGCTGCGACTCAGCTGACCCCGCAGCACCCTGTCGTCCTTGATCACCAAAATATGGTCACCCTACCAACCGCTAACTTCATCATAACGAGCAACATTAGTCTCCCAGCAGGCCGTGGCCCTGATTTCCCCCTCGAAGAGCAGATGTTGTTGTCGAGACTCTTTAGGATTGCGCAACGGGCCTGAAACTAAATCCTCTACTCTGGAGCATTACAGTCGAGTGTCCTGTTTCCTCAGCTGCCCCCACGGCACCTGCACTGGTTTTGTGTCCCTGCGAAGTTCACAGACCTCATCTGCATCTGCAGATCATGCAGAGTCATCTTGTTTTTTGTCAGTGCGCTCTGTGTAGCTCTCCATCTTTCCTGAAGGAGCTGTCGTCTAATAGATCAGGAAGAAGCAACATTTTGTGTCGCTGCCATGACTGACAAAAACGGAGCCCCAGCAGGACATCGAGGCAAGTTGCCCTGGACAAAAATGGCAAGTGTGAAGTGTTTGTCATGTATAGAGCTAAGCTTGAGGAAAAATATGACTTTTTAATGGTACCCCATGAGGAAAACACTGCTGTAATAAAGTGACAAAGTGAAATGGCTGCAAGACAAAAATGTCAAATTCTTGGCAGTGTGCTTTCATTCCCTCGTCTATATTTAATGTCTGTATGACTATTGACCACGTGGCTGTGTTTACATACATGAACATGAACACACGGCTGAGGGATGACGGAGCCCTGTGTGTCACACAGACACAGAGACAACAGGCTTTGAGCACGGGGCCGTTATAAGCTGGATGTGGTCGCCGGCAGGCTTAAAATAGAATGCTGATCCGATAATGGACTAAAGTTTATGATCATTAATACTCAGGGGTCTGATACACATGTCAGTCTGTGCACTGATGGATGGTGCTCCTCCCCCTCTACACACACACACACACACACACACACACACACACAATTCCACATTAAATACATTTAGTGATGAGGAAAGTCCCAACAGCTGTGTTGTATTTGTTGCGCGTACAAAGAGCCAAACGTGGCTTTTCCCCTCGGCTGCTTTTAAATGTCCTGCTCATTGTGTGTGTCAGGCTCGTGCGTGTGTGTGTGTGTGGGCGGGTTGTGTGACATGACTGCAGCTCAAATTTAGTAGCGCCGAAGAAGATGCCAAACTGAGTTCAGCATTTTCTGCGTTAATGTGTGCCGAGAGCCTCCGCTTGTCTAAAACTAGAAGACGGACAAAAAGTACCAACGTCAGCGATGATGTCAACAACGGGGTATGTACGCGAGCATTAGCAAGGAGCTCGCTGAGCGGCAGGGTGACGTGATTGAAAACCAGGTGCATGGACATGTTCTCCATCATCTGGAAGGGTTTGAGCATGTTGGCTGGGAGGCCCGTCAGGAGGGCGTTACAGTCATCGAGTGGTGAGATGACCACAGCTTGTGTCAGGTAAGGCCTGATTCTTCTTATATTGTAAAGTGCAAAGACTGTGTGACCGAGGCAACGTGATCAGAGAAGGTTAGGCGGTCATCGATCATGACTCCTAAGTTTGTTGCTACCCTGGTAGGAGTGAGACATTGATTGATTGCCAGTTGATGTCATGGTGTGTAGTAGGTTTGGCTGGGAGGAGCAGCAGGTGTGCCTTCATCCACGTAGAGATCCGTGCAAACATTTTGACAACAACACAAGAGCAGCAACGAATAGTCAAGGTCGACAAATGTGGACAACACATCAGCGGTGCGCAGACATCAGCAGCAGCAAACAACGCAGCTGCTGTCAGCCACATCAGCAATCCTCGCCGACAGGCCGGCTGATGACATTACTAACGCCGTCGATGACAACAACCTGGCTCACTGCAGCAACATCAGCAGACAACAAAAACAGCAACCAATCAGAGTTCAGCCGGCCGATGGAAGAACTGGAGAGAAGAAAAACTGGCAGAAAAAGAGGAGAGGGCGGAACAGATGGAGAGACGAGCAGAGGATAAGCCTGCCGACATACTGGGAGTATTCAGATATCACTCCAGTGTGGTTAGATCTCTCTCTGTGAAGTTTAGAAACACACACACACAGGCACCTAAAACACACACACACACTGTTAAAAGCAGCAGTCCACTGATGCAGTTTGTCACATAGCAAACAACCGTCTTTTTGTTCTATTTATGAGACGTTATTTATAACAGGGATGAAAGGAGAGAAACTTCAAAAACCTGCAAGGAACACTGTCCGAGTTTAATGCAGGGACACGGATGACAGCGCTGCAGACACGGAGGGAGGTACAGAGAGACATAAAGGAAGGAGGAGGAGGAGGAGGAGAAGAAAGGAGGAGGAGGAGGCTTTGCAGTCCCAGAAACAGTGAAGAGAACAGTGCCAGCAGCAGGGAAATGGAGCATCAATTAAGGGCAGAGTGGCCTAGATGGCACAGTGACATTCCCACAATGCATCACCATCACGGCAACCACTTTACTTTCTGTCTCTATCTCACACACACACACACACACACACACACACACACACACACACGCTTTGTCTTGTGCAGAGCTACTTGGCTCCTTTTGTCCACTTAGTCCCCGACCTGTAGCCTAAGAGTCTCTCCTCCTCCTCTTCCTCTCGTTCTCTCTGCGCTGCCTCCTGCTGAGCGCTGTGTCCTACCTGAGGTGGCCACACACACATGCACAAAGAACACACTCCTGTTGGGATTAAATTATTGAACAGTGAGCAACAGGGACGCACACAGAATGCACACCAGGGGATTTGTAACAAGACGCCGAGGAGAGTCTCCTGTACATGTACAACACACACACACACACACACACACACACACACACACACACACGTCTGAAGGCTTTGTATTTCCCTCCACATGTGCTGCCACACCTGAACCCAACGCCGGCCGGGTTCGGACAACAACAACATTTTTACGTCTGGTTCCATCCCCGCTCTGTTCACCTCGTCACACGCTGAGTCACCGCTACCACCTCTCTTCTTCTTCCTACTCTCTCTCTCTCTCTCTCTCTCTCACACACACACACACACACACACACACACACACACACACACACACACACACATTCATCGCCCCCTTCCTCTTTTCTGCTGATGTGTCAGGTTCAAAGACCCGTCAGCAGCTCTGGTTAATGTGTGGCTGTGACGTGGCAGACTCGGATCACTGAGTCCCCCGTACCATTCTACGTCCTAAGCGTGTGTGTTTTCACATCCGGTCCAAATTTCAGAGTGTGTTTTGGAGTGAACAACCCCCAAGCCGGCACACAACATGAGTGAACTTCCCTCTGTTGAGGGGGGGGGTGTTTGCTAATCTCTGCACTGTTAATCCCAATCTGTATGAGGCAGTGTGTCCCCCTCCAGGCCGCCGTCCAAACAGCTCATATTCACAGCGGGGGAAAACAGAGGGGGGGTCGGCGGCAGACTAGACGCTTTGAGGGAGGGTGGTGGGGGGGGTATCAACTCGTGTGCTGCTGCTGTTTGAATGAGGAGAGATGGGACGAGGAAGAGGAAGAGGAAGAGAGGAAATGTCCTAACATGGAGCTGGAGAGTAAAATCTTATTTATGAAGGAGAAAGACAGTGAGTGTTAAAGCCTGGCTGTCATCGCTGGGAAATATGACAGGATGAACCAAAAAAAAGCCAATGAATTATTAGGAGCTTACGTTTAGGCTCCACAGTCATCCTACATCTTTGTATAAGACACACAGAGCACAGCAGGCCACATTCAAACCTCAGGAGCAGCACATGACATTAGACATCAAAAGAAAGGCTCAGAGGGTCAGTGAACGTGCCATAAATTCATTATGGAATAATAAACATAGGAGCTCCCAACATAAACACCACAGCATGGAGTCATTTTGCATGAATATGACAGGTATTAAAATCTAAATGTGCCCACTAAACCAAGGACTCAACAACAATGCTGTGTAAAAGCACAATATAAGTTATTTCACCACAAAAAAGTGACACAAGCCGGGTGGTACACGTACCTCCAAGTTACCATAAGGAACGTGGAAATATTATAGAATAGCTCAACTTATTAAAAATAAACAAATAAACTAATAAATAATAAGATCAGAATTAAAAACATTACCTAATGAGCTGCAGCACCTGAACGCATCATGCCATAGACAGTGTAAACGTACTGTTAGCTCAAAGTAACGTTCACGTACATCAGTGAGCGATGAGCACACAGGTCAGACATTCAAAAGTTTGACTGTCTATATGAAATTATGAAACACTGTAGTGCTGTCAATAAGTAATAAGTATAACTGTAATAAGTATGGAGCCCCGCATGTACAGTGGGCTGTCACACAGGCGGCATGGAGGTGTGTGAGGTTCAAGTGTACTTACGTGCCGAGCACTTCTTTGAAATCAAAAATCTTCTTGATGTCGTCGACTTGTTTCTTCCACGTCTCTCCTCTGCCGGTGTCTCCGTTCTCCCGAGCCATGTTCGCTGCTTTAAAACCGGCCCGAGTCCGACCGACACTGGGCTGCGGGAGGGAAGGATGCGAGGCGGGAAAAAAAACGAAAAAAAAACCGGAGTATTTTTTTTTCTTTAAAGAAGAAGAAGAAGATAAAGAATGGAGGTGAGCTGTGTGTAAAGGAGGTTTGGGGAGGTCCCGGTGGTCTGTGCTCCGCTGCTGCAGGACCATGTGAGTCCTCCTGCAGGTTACAGTGTCCCTGCCGCCTCCCTCCTCCCTCCCTCTCCCTCCTCTCTCTCTCCCTCCTCTCTCCCTCTCTCTCTCTCCCTCCTCCCCGTCTGGACAGCAGCTGTCAAGGTCACGACGATATAACAGCACTTCTCGTCGGGTGTTTCAAAATAAACGCCTGTTGGTTTACATACTATAGCAGCGCGAGCATAAACATGTTTGATATTATTTATTATTTATTTATTTATTTATTATTATTACTGATTGATTGTTAAAATGTTCTTATAAGAATGGAGTATTCCAATATACTACTGCTATTACGACTGCTAGGACTACTGATGTAAATACATCATTACCATACACAGTCTTAAGAATTTTATAATAATAGGATGACTCTTTCAGACAAGTAAATTCAATATAAGAAACCTGAACTATCGTAACACGCAATGAATATGGCTGCGATTTTTATAGATAGGATTTATATGAAAAGCAAAAAACAAAACAAAAACAAAAGACAAATAGAAAAACTGTAACACACAATAATAATAATAATTAAAAAAAAAACATAAACCCTTTCAGAATTTTATTAAGCCAAATATTTGGATGCTATTTCTAATGCATCTAATTGTTTAATTGTTTTAGTGGAGAATGTTTTGAGAGAGTTTTCTGTTATTACAATCAAAGTCAGGTTAAACTCAAATGCAAAGAGCTACCCAATTTTAACCAATCTTATTAATTACTCCGCCCCAGAAACTAATTTTTTATTGTTTAATCTGATAAATTTACAGTTAGGATGACTGCCGTTATCAATTTTAAATAATCTCTAAAAACATATTCTGTTGTGCCTTTATTTTGAAGACATCTCCCCATTTCCTGTGTTACGCAGGTTACGTATGGTTACCTTGACGCGGACCTGCTGCCACCTGCAATTGTCCAAACGCCGTTAATTGCCGCGTTGACTGAACGATTTCGGGGTTTCCTCTTGTCCTCTAACAGTTTTATGCGTTCATATTCATTTCCTCTCGTCAACTCTGATAAATATTCTCTGTAATCACCCACAAACAGAAGCTCAGTGTGGCAGAGCATGTTGTCAATAGACGGGATGCTGCTCATGCATCCTGTCCGACACACATAGAGAAGTGTGTGTGTGTGTGTGTGTGGTCAGGACGTGGCAGCTGTAAATTCGCAATGCGCCAACTTGCTGACAACAACCATCGTGCTTCCATCATCACCATTTGGGATCCCCAAAAAGACGTCGACGTGGCTCAGCAGAGCCGGGGGATCAGCAGTGTGACCCCCGGGCTGCAGCTGCACGTTCACCGGGGCCGCATAACACCTGGATTACAAAGTTTCAGTCTGCAGAGGAGCACTGATCCCCGGACAGCTGCAGGCGCTGAGATCAGCTCGGGGCCGGGTTACATCCACACACACACACACACACTAGTCCGGATTTTGGTGTATGTGTAATACTGTAGGGAGACACAGAGGACAATGTGTTGCAGCCTCAGCTGCTCATGAGTATTCTGGCTGCAAACTACTGCAGCTCTTCCTTAGCCAGCAACCCAGGAAAACTCCTCTCCCTCCTCCCCTTCTTTAACACCCCCCATCCTCATCCTTTACTCTGAGTCAGCAAATCTAACCCCCCCCCCCCCCCCCCCCCCCCACCCGATGAAAGATGATTACCCAGCTGCAAAAGAAGGAGGAGGAGGAGGAGAGGAGGGCATCAGAGCGATGGTTAACAAGAGGTATGAAGGTCGAGGGAGATGAAGGTGCAGACCCTCTGGATTAAACACTGCAATAAATTGTAGCCGTGCCCACATATAATGAAATAATCTCATTGGCTGGGCTGATAAATGGAGCCAAAGAACCATTGTATGGTTGATGTTTTTTGCTGTATGGCAGAAAAATAATAACTATATTTCTGCTTACATTAAAAAATGCCAACCATTGCAGATTTTTCCCCCAGACAAAATAATCCATGTGAAGTTTCATCATTAATTTCTGATTCCTAAGAACACAGAGCATTCATCATCAGGTACATTGCTCTGCACCTGCTACAATTTGATGTCATTTGGTTTTTTGGAGCAGTGTGTGCAGCTTTCTCTGGCAGCTGAGGTCCATCTGTAGATTGTGTCTGCACTTTTTTCAAATGCACTCCAATATATCATGTAATGACTTTGTTATCCTTTAAGATATGTGGAATATGCTCCAGCTGACTACCACAGTCTACCATGGCAAACAGAGCTTTGCCGTTTGCTCATTTGGATGCAGCTCAGGTCGGAGCAGCAAATCATAGCTTCTTTTTTTCCAGAAGACATTCCGACAGGAGACGGAGCACAAAGCACAGGTGTAAATAATGAAACAGACGAACGCTGAATTCCTAAAATTCTGCATGTTCTTACAGGAACACTTAGTACAGAGCTGATGTTAATGTTATTAGTAACTGCTGTGCTTTGCTCCTTGTGACTGAATGTGTGCTGTGAAAAAGGATTAGATAACTTCCAGTTTTACCAACCAATTTGTTTAAAGCTGAAATATATCTTTGATCTATACACTAAATAAGTTTTAACTTTAAAGCTGCATTAACAATTACCACTGACACGTAATCCTGTTATAAAAGGTGAATGTGTTGCCTGTTTATGTATCTAGCAGCTTTAGACCAACAATAGCATCCAGATGACTTGTTTCCATCTTTTTTTGTTGCTCCATTTTGGTCTCCGCCAACCCCCAAGATGCTAGTTTATTCACTGGCTAGTTGCTAACTTTCCATATCTATTTGTATATGTATTTTGATGCTTGCTTTACAGATTCTGAAAGTGGATGCTGATGACAGCAGTAAGACTGAACCAAAACAGTGAATCTGTGGGCCAGAAAACCAAAACAACGAGCTGAAAGATGCTACATAAGAGCTGAAGAGAACTAAATCTACTTAGAATTATTTGTAGTTTTGTCACTTTGATGCACCCGTTTTATACACATGGTAACTGGATTCATTGTTAATATAAAAATATTGACGAGTGCAACTTTAAGTTGACATATAAATACACCCAGTTGCTAGTTTATTCACTGGCTAGTTGCTAACTTTCCATATCTACTGTATTTTGATGGTTGCTTTACAGATTTTTCACCCCTGTTTTATACACATGGTAATTGTATTCATTGTTAATATAAAAATATTGATGAGTGCAGCTTTAAGTTGACATAAAAATACACTTGTTTGCCAGTTTATTAGACACACTTAGCTAAAACTAATGCAATCTAATGCAACCACTCTGCTTAACAGAGACAACTCTCAATGGCCACATTTATGGATTATTATTGTAATGAACTGCTTTAGTTTCAGCTAGGTGTACCTAATAAACTAGTAAGTGCTTGTAAAGCTTTAAAGAAACCAAAGCAGGCTACATGATATTCTCTCATATTGGTTACATTAGCCTATCGTTGATTACCGAATAGAGACAGATATCGAGTGCAGGTCAAACCAGGCCTCCTCCTCCATGTCTGGATGTTACATGTTCATCTAGCTTTCATTTTCATAACGCTGATTAATGTGCAACATTCCCCACAATATGCACCTTGTACACTGCTTCCCGTCCGCAGCGTTTCACCCAGGGAGCTGTAACTCTCATCACACCGGCTCTTTCCATCTCCCTGTAATTGCTCTATCAATCCAGTGAATGAAAAAAACAAAACAACAACACCAAAATGGAGTGCCTTGTGTCGTTGCATGCACAGCTCATTTAGCTCCTGGGCGTAATGAGAGCCGTTACGTAAAAAGCACGATCAATTTCTAATGTGCTGGTTTTACAGCACCCACCAGACTGACAGCCGAGCCGATACACGACAAGAAGTTTAATGGTGTTTTTTTTTTTGGTCCGACAGTCTACAGCGATGCATGGTGGGGGAAAAAAAAAACAGGATTCAGAAAGAGTGCCCGGAGCGGCTCCGAGCAACGAGTGTGTCAGAGCGGCTCAGAGGAGAGATGGAGTAGCTGGGATGGCTGTGCGGAGAAAAAATAAAAGGTGACTTAGTGTTAAATAAAGAAGCTCGTCACAGCCTTTGAACACAAACACACACACACACACACAGGAGTTTTAACTATTATACACACTTATAGAAAAGCAGCCGTTCTTTACAGTGTTGGTGAGCACATCCACTTTGCAGTAACACAATTTCCCTCTCCTTGAAAAAAAAACAAATCATTCTCCAACAGCCGACTGCAGAGGCCTCCATCCCCTCACAGGGCCATTACCATCAGCGAGGCGGCGCTCGGCAACATCACAGGCGGAGAACAGCTCCGCGGAAAATGACTCCTCGAAGAGCCGTTAACGTGATCTCGCTAATTTAACATGTTCCGTTTGACTGACACGCGAGCTGTTCGAGAGAGCCCTGGGTACGCCGCGTACCGCTCACAGAAGAGAGAGAGAGAGGGAACAGACTAATATAAAACAAAATGAGCTTGAAGACAGGACAGAGGGTTAAGAGTCACTTCATGCAGGAAACATTATATGGGGGGGAGGGTTGACACTAGCAGCTATTCTTCAGGTTTCACAGGAGCCGTGTCACTGTGGAGCGCTCTCCTCCTCCTCCTCCTCCTCCTCCTCCTCCTCAGAGTCTTCCTGTTGGCTCTTCTTCTGTAGAGAGGACAAAAAGCAGGAGAGAGAGGAGAGGAGGTTAATCTTCAATTCTAACCGTGTTTGGGTGTACACTGGAGAAAAAGACTACAGCAACTACGGTATGGTTTTAAGTGAGAATCCTTAAGACTTCTGGTTTATTTGGCAACGTCCAAGAAGCTCTTTACAACACAAGCACCAGACTTCCTTTTGGAATGACACATGTATCCATCAGCGTGAGCAGCTACTCTGTTACAAATATGACGGAAGACCACAAGCAACCGGCGTTCTTCAGAAATCTCTGCAGCGACACTACGAGGACGCAACTCGAAAAGCACAGAATCCCAGATTACATCATTATGTAACTAATGCATGGCGCACACGTCGTGCAGACAAGTGAATTTTTCCTCCTGTGAATGCCCCGTTCATGAGCACGCCGTTTGAAAGCTATGTGGGAGTGGCGGACCCAGCCGGTGACTACGCAATCTATAGTATATAAAGAGGTGACTAATGAGTGTAAATACATTTAATTACTATGGCGATCAAATAACAGCCATAAATATAATCTAAAATGAAGTTTGGTATGATGAAAATCTGAAGGATTACAGCTTTAAGGTTAGAGGTAGAAAGGTACGAGGTGACGAGAGCGATGAAAACGCTTAACAAATTTTGAACACCTACGAGTTTGAGGAAGTCGATGAGCTTGTAGGCGTCTTCTCCGGCGGAGAGGTCAACAAAGTCTCTCGGGATTCTATAGCTCAGACAGGGACTGGGCTGCACCGTCACCTCGCTGGTGGTGTAGCGAAACGCCGGGCCGTCCTGCACATGCAGAGGAAGCACATAACCTGTTTTCTGAACCAGAGTAACGATGCAAAAGATCAATTTACAACACGGGCGTGTGTCATGATGGCTGACCTGCTGCTGGCTGATCTCCCCGCTGGACGTCAGCTCCTCCCAGGTGAACAGCAGGGAGTCGGTCACCTCTCCGAACGGGTTCAGGTCGATGAGCCACACCCTTCCCTGCAACAGACACACACACACACACACACTATACATAAATATACGTGCATCTCAGTCAGAAAATGGAACTCTATATGAAAATTCATGGGCGTGCTCACCTGGCTGTCTCTGTAGACATCAAACACAACTGTAAAAACACAAAGAACAATAACGTGAGTGACAAACGACACATTCTGTCAATGTTTCCCTGCATTTTCTTTGCAACCATAAATATTTTATGACTCCTATTAGCGGTTTGTTTGTGTCGGGCAGAGTGAGAACGCAAAGAAGGACGCCGATGCTCACAGTCTTCGTCCGGGAACTTGTACTGGATGTGCTGGCTGAAGAATTCTTGTATGGCGTGACAGATCTGCTCCTCCTGCTTCAAGATGTGCTGGTAGTACTGAGTGTAGTCTCTCTGGGAGATCGCTGGGAACAGACACACACACATCATCAGTGGAGCTCAAATTGAATTTGATAATTGTTTCTAAATTAGCCTGCAGAGTAGAAGCACAGCTCAAATGTCATTACGTCGCTGTTATGTCAGAGTTCTTCCTCATATCAGATTCTCCAGCTCAGTCCGCTGTGGTAAAACAGCGCCCTCTTGCTGTTTTTGTGCTGTAAAGCAACCCAGCACATTTCCCTCCTGGTTTCCCACAATAGAAAAACAGCAACAAGCATCCAAACATGTCAATGATTTCACCAACAATCCGAGTGTGAGCGCAGAGCTCTTACCAATCAGTTTGTTTTCTTTGACGAAGCAGCGAAACTCTCCACCGGGAATCAGCTCGCTCCACTTCCTCAGGACCAGCTGAGGACGGGAGACAAAACGGTTGGTGTGTGAGTGTGTGTGTGGACAAATACATGAGTATTAGACCACTTGCTACACACAGGAGGTGGTCAAGTCTGATTAAATTTGACTATTTTAATGACAAAAGATGTAACAGAGCAAAGAAAACTCTTTAAAACACATTCATATTTCAAAACATCATACTGGACACCCTTTGGAGACAGTGTATGAATGCTGTGTGTATGATTTGTCTTTTAAAAGTGAAATACCTCATAGTTTATGACCGGATCTGGGGAGTCCTGGTCACTGCATACAAGGAATCTGCACCAAGAAATGAACGATTAAAAACGACATGTTCTGTAGCATCGCAAGCGTTTATGATCTCTTTTGTTGTCCGTGTATTCAGGACGGACAAACTACAAACGGCTCGGCTGCTCTTGGGAAGTCTGAGAGAGATAAGTTTTAACAAACAAGCGCACAGGATGAAAACTGCTTCGCCAAGGCTGCAGTTAATCACTCGCCGGGCTGAATGTTTGTCATGCGAAGCGGAGATCTACAGCTCTTTCTCCAGCTGCCACTTGTGTTTTACTGCAGAGCGAGAGCAGCCTGCGTTCACCCAACACGGTTATGTTTTTAATAGAAGTTGTCATCTAAATGCAAAATATCTGTGTGTGTGTGTGTGTGTGTGTGTGTGTGTGTGTGTGTGTTGATGTGGTTGCATAGCGAGGCTTACGGCTGAGTGAGGTCGTGGGTGATGAAGTCGGAACTTTTGAAGAGCAGGAATATATCACTGAGGCTGTTACACTGCAGGGAACTGTTCAGAGCAATCCAGTTAGCATCCTGAAAGGGACACACACACACACACACACACACACACTCGTTGAGTTATGCTACAATCCTGGATGCTGGCAATGTGACAAAAAGCAATTCTTATTCTTCAGTGGATCGGAGCCAATAAATGATTGGCTTACGCTCCACATAAAAACGCAGTGTTTTACCCGCGGAGCGCTCCAGTTGAGTTTGGGAAAGACGCGTCCACCCAGAGCGTTTATGGCCTCCAGCACTTTAGAGTTAAATTCTGGGAACTCTGGAGCCTATTAAAACAAGTCCACATCAGCACATGGCACTCAGAATTATTGTATTATTAAATGATATGCATGCCACAAATGTGCGGAACCCTTGATACACATTTGTGTCAAATGCAAAGAGGCATAATGCAGCAGAAAAGTGAGGAGGAATACTTCAAACTATGGACATATGTATCAAATGTAAAGAAATGTATCAAGTTGAAAATAAAGTGACGGCATGAGAAACACTGAATGTGCTTACAGTGACCGTGGTGGTTGTCTCATCATCTGACCACTAGAGGGGAGCAGAGGACAAGAAACAGGGAAACATTAGACACACTTCTAATCACTGATTACTGTAAGGTTGTGTTCTCCAGGCACAGCTGTTACAAACCACAGAACAAGATGGTTTGGGTCTCCCGTACCTGAATGTCTTCCTCTGCATTGGAGTCGCTGTTGTAAGTGTGTGTCTGCTGTGTGTTGTGGTCACTGAAGGGAAGAGAAACAACACATGAGCATGAGTGACAGCCGGAACATCACTGGTCTGCTACAAACAAAGCCACTTTGTGTGTGTGTGTGTGTGTTGCTGCCTCACCTCCCAGAGACTACCAATGTCCCATCGTCCAGCAAGTAATCTATTACATTCTGAGGCAGTGGCAGAATCAAGCTGGAATAAAGAAGAGTAGTAACAGCGCATAAATAAATAATAAATAACAGACAACAAACATTCACAGGCAGAGGATGGAGGGAGCTGCTCGGAAAATTATTCAAACACAGCTATTAAAGATGAAGACAGAGGATAGAGGACAGAGAACAGGGGATGAAGGATAGAGGACAGAGGATAGTGGACAGAGGATAGAGGACAGAGGATAGAGGACAGAGGATAGAGGACAGTGGAAAGAGGATGGAGGACAGAGGATAGAGGATAAAGGATGGAGGACAGAGAATAGAGGACAGAGGATAAAGGATGGAGGACAGAGGATAGAGAATAGTGGACAGAGGATAAAGGATGGAGGACAGAGGATAGTGGACAGAGGATAAAGGATAGAGGACAGAGGACAGAGGATAGTGGACAGAGGATAGAGGACGGAGGACAGAGGATAGTGGACAGAGGATAGAGGACGGAGGACAGAGGATAGTGGACGGAGGACAGAGGATAGTGGACAGAGGATAGAGGACGGAGGACAGAGGATAGTGGACAGAGGATAGGCAGCTATGTGCTTGTTTGGTAGCTAACGTTAGCTGCGGGCTAACGTCTTCCAGCTCCAGCAGTGAAAGAGTTTCCTGTGTGTGTGTGTGTGTGTGTGTGTGTGTGTGTGTGTGTACCTTCTGATGGTGTGTTTCTTGAAGATCGGATACCAAACCGAGAACTGACAGTTGACCACTTGCTCCTTCTTCATGCTGCAATATCCTGTATCGGAAAAGTGTCCATCAGTAAATATCTTCCGACGCCCGGATATTTTTAGAAAAGTTCGAGGCCGCTTTCTCATTCAGCACTTTTATATTTGGATTGAATAATGCTCTATATGTTTTTAACTCATGTTAATGATCTTTAATGGGTTTAATTTCCTTTGTTAAACAGTCCGAGTCTTTTTTTATCGTAGCTTAACAGATGTGTTTTCACAGGGGACGACTTTTCGCGGTGCACAGATTGACGTAAAGCGCGGCCGCTCATTGACGACAGAGATCGTTTATTGTATCGAGCCCTCGCTAAATAAGCTTAAACAAACTACAAACGTGATGTCTTCATATCATACAATTTACAGACATATATTTTCACAAATATGTGACGTAATTTATCTAAAGTTACACGTTACCAAGGTGACCAGTATAATGAGCATAGCTAAATAAGACAGGAACTTTTTTGTTGTCAACTAGGTAACGTTTCTTTTCTTTTTTTTTGCTACACTTAATCATCAATAAACACGGTGAAATATACTTTTATTTTACTTTATTCTGTTTTTATGACAAAAAGTCGCGTATGCTATTATTGAATTGAATTTCTAGTTTAAATACGCATCACAAATGACGCTAACATCGTTAATCATTAGCCTCTCGGACTCATTCGTTTCCGGTACCCGGAAATAGTGTCAGAGTGACACCTCTCTGCTCGTCCTTACACACCGCTGAGGTTTCACGTGAGTCAGCTTTCACTTTTTCACGTTTTAAACGATTGTTTCAAGTTAAAAACACGCGAGCGTCACACGCTGGGAGCGGTGTGAAGTATAGAGCAGCTGGCTGCCGCCAAAATAATAGAAAAAAAAACAAAGAGAGGAAGAATGAGCAGATGTAGCGGGGGGAGTGAACTTTAGCGTCCCCTCCTCGTAGCTGCTAAGTTAATTGAGTAACTCATGATCAGACGTCCAGGCTCGTCAGCGCTCTGATGTTCGTTCTCTGGATTTAGTTTGAGCTCCAGCTGGACTCTGTTCATTTTGTTTTTTAAAGCTGTCTGACTCCACTTTCCTCCATTTTTTTTTTGTTTGTCCAGGTATTGAAAATGAACAACACCGAGGAGCCCAAAGTGAGCACAGTGCCACACATAGTGAAGGAAGAGGTGCGTTTGATTTGTTTGTGTCTTTTAAAAACACTCCACATTCACTCAAATATACACGGACAGCTTTAGCGGTGACACCTGCAAGCTGTCATTTCATTGATTATAATAACACATCAGTCTTTTTCATAAGCTAAACAAAGAAGCAGGGCTTTGTATTGGATTACTTTAGCTTTTACATTGTTTACACTGACAGTTTCATCATAGATTATTTGATTCACGCAGATGCTTCTCTGTGAGATCATCTCCATGTTTGGGTGTTGGTCACATTGTAATTTGAAGTTGTGCGTGTTGCGTTCAGTGCCATTCACTTCATCTCAGCCCGGTTGCGTTCACCCTCTTTTTGTGTTGTGCAGCTGATTGCCACCGGAAAGTGGGTGAAGCTGGAGAAGACGACCTACGTGGACCCTGCTGGAAACACCAGGTACTGTTCTGTCTTCTTCCACTGACCTGGACTTCACACACAAGTTTGCCCGCACACAGCCTGACTCTCTGTTTTCATCCACTAGAACCTGGGAGACTGCCAAAAGGACGACGAGACGAGCCAACACAGAAGCAGATGGTGAGCGTCTGTTTTTTCTTTTTCCAATCAATCCAGCTGTTTTGAGGTGTACAGACTATAACACAGCTCTCCTGCAGGTGTCGGGATCATCGCCCTGCTCAAACGGACGCTCCACAAAGACTGCGTGGTGATGGTTAAGCAGTTTCGTCCTCCTATGGCGTGTCACACTCTGGAGTTCCCTGCAGGTTGAAAACATTTGACATCTTTTATTCTTCCTCCTACACAATGGGGGTGGTTTGGACTTTTGTGAACCGTCAGTCCCTTCTGTGTAATATTGTGTCTCTTGTCTTTAGGGTTGATTGACGAGGGAGAGAGCGCAGAGGTTGCTGCGCTGAGGGAGCTGAAAGAAGAAACCGGCTACAAAGGGGAAGTAGTCGGCGTCACTCCAGGTATCACCACACAGAGACTGCACATTTGACTGCCTTAGCTGCCTCTCTTGGCTCATACAATACAATTGGTAAATGTTACTCTTTGGATGGCAGTGACCTGTCTGGACCCCGGTCTGTCTAACTGCACCACCCAGATCGTCATGGTCAACATCAATGGAGATGAAATGGAGAATATCAACCCGACACAACAGCTGGGTGAGCAGGCTGACTTTCTGATTTACTTAGTAGTTCACTTATTTACCCCCTTCAATCAGTCAGTATGTGTTGTGAACTGCAGATAGCAGACCCTTTCTTATTGTACAAACAGTCTTATCAGCATGCACACAGTCACAAAAGGTAAACAGCTGCGTGCTGCACAATGTAATAATAAAATTAAGGCTTAATAATTACCAACAGATAAGATTAGTATTAAAAATGATGCCAAGCCCACAGGTGAGGATGGTCACATGGTTTTCTGACAGCATATCATTGTGTATAACAGAAGGAGCTCCTGCTCCAGGAAGGGGCATGGGGATACGATCTTAAGTTAGTTTAATCAACTAAAATGAAACCTGTATGACTGTATCAGTTCTAGAGTTCTGACAGCTTATTTGTAGATTTGTAGACACGTATTTTAATTTTGTGGTTGTTGGATAAATTATGCTTTTGCTCCGTTTTCATCTCCTGATTTCTCACAGCAGGACTTGAAGTCTTCTACTTTTTGCACTTTGGTAACATGTTTGTGAACAGAACAGGTTTTTAAAATCTCTGCTGCTGTGCTGCTCACGTAACAGACTGTTGTCGTCCTGACACATGATCTGCGTGAGGATCAAATCAAACCTCATAAATATTGACCTGCTTGTTTTACTAAAGGCTGACAAGTTTGAAGTTGTAGTAACAGTTTGTATCTGAGATGTGGAATAAGGGTGTGAAAATGTTCTTGCATGAGGCCCTGTGTCCTCTCTTTGCTACAAGGCTCGTGCCCACGGTGCTGATTTTTAAGATCATTTGTCTGTCATGTAAAACACACGTTTGATAATTATTGTTCTCTTTTGTTCTTCCACAGGTGATGGAGGTGAGTAATCCTTATTATACTATAAATAATGGTTTTCTCTTACAAAGCAGGTCATCACACAGACCCTTTATCCTCTTTTCAGAGTTCGTTGAAGTTGTTCTTTTGCCTCTTGACGAATTCCAGATGAAAATAGACGGTGAGGTGTCAGATTTTTCTCACGGTGACCATCCCCAAACACTCTTTTTTTCTCACTATCTGACTTGTTTTTTTTTTTTGTTGTTCTTCCTCTGCAGAGCTGATGAAGAAAGAAAAAATCATTGTGGACGCCAAAGTGTACATCTTTGCCATGGGGATGGTCCAGGCCTTCTTTAAGCCGAGGGAGCTGCCCATCCTGAAGCAGTGAAGCTGAACGCTCAGGATGAGAACGAGAGGAAGAAATAGTCTTTGCTGTTACATGGGGCTCCTACACGGGACTGCAAAATTTTGTATTGGAAAGAAAATTGAACGCTTCCAAATTAATATGAAGAAGCTGTGTGAAGAGATGTTGTTGCATTGTGGTTTCAATCCTCATGTAACCTCAGATTTTAATATTGGTTTCTGTGACCGACACAACTGTGTGTAAATCATACCGAACAGAAAAATCTAAATCAAAAGATGAAATCCAGGGCTTGGATTTAGAAAGTGAGCCTATGAAGGAGCCCTGTTTCCAGGGCTTTTTTTGTCCTCAGCCTGGCGAGGCCTGAAACATCCATGCGGGGGTCAAATGTGTGCACTTAACGCAGAATATGTTTCAGGCCTTAGTCTTGTATGCCTTAAATGACAAATAGTCATTTCCAGGTTTTTATGAGATTACAAGTAGTTTGACGAGATGTAGTTTGTTGTCATGTTTCATAGTGATTGTAAGACATTCCATTACATGTGCTAACAAACTGTTTCACTTTACAGGAGGAGAGAAATCAGACTCAGGTTTGGTTAACGTTCCCGTCTGAATTTGCACTAACATTTAACATCATACAGAGACCAATCAATCCTCAGAAGAAACGGCTCGGTCATACAAGCTCCACACCCTTTCTCTGGATTTTGGTATATTGATAACAGTGTTAACAGTATGACTGTAATGTACTGTATCGATAAAGATAACTGATTAAGAAGAAATAAGTTATGCTGTGCCTCCGACTTTGTTATGGTGCAATTAACTGGAAATTTACTTACCCAAGCAACTAGAAATTTTACTGACCAATTAATAAATGTGATACTATCTTTGATCTTAAACTGAATCTGTGTTTCTGTCTCACACTGACTCATCAGCAACAACTGAGCAAAGGGTAGTTTTTAAGTGGATGTGCCTGAGGAAGTTCCTACAAATATCTATTTTAAGTGGCAATGTCCTGTTGTGACTTGGGATATGTTCTTATCTACATAAAGATAGAGATAGAAGTAACAAGAACAACCAGAAGAATGATGTATATTTTGTGCAAAATTTTATTATAGACATATAGACAACAAGTAGTGATTTAAGTATATATATATGTGTGTGTGTGTATGTATGTATGTATGTATGTATGTATATATATATATATA
>NC_040022.1:27735695-27738583 GCF_000972845.2 Larimichthys crocea | reverse complement strand
CTTGATATCTATATATATATATATATATCTATATATATATATATATATATATATATTATATATATATATATATATTAAATACAAAACAATGATCAGGTTATAAAAAATGACACTTTGGTATAGATTTAACTACACTTAAATGATCAACTTGAAACAAGGCTACCTTCAAATAAAGAATGCATATATCAAACTGAAATGTTTATTTGAGGCTCTGCCATTTCATTTTACATGGTCTATGCTGGATAAAACTAAAGAAAATTGCATTTAATCAATTACCACATAGTAAGCTGTCACATAATGAACTTGATCTCGTCCTTACTAACAGACCACATCTGATTTAGATGTCTATGTGTTCCTTTGGATTTGAGTGATCATTGCCCAGTCGGTTGTATTAGAAAGGAAAATGAAAAAATCCGACCACTGTACATCTGTAAGAGGTCTTTTAGAAAATTTGATGAACAGGCATTCTGCAGGACCTGTGTATGCAAGTAATCTCAATTCATTAGTCCATATTCCAGATGCTGAGCTAGCATCTGACCGTTTTCAAGTCAATTTTCAATACACTTGCAGATAAACCTGCCCCTTTTAAAACACTTGGGTTAAAAAATAGATGCAACCCTTGGTTTACTCATGATCTTGGTGAGATTATTTCCAAAAGAAATAAAGCCTGGGCAGCTGCAAGATCCTCTGGCAGTAAAGGAGACTAGCAGCCTTTAGACAGTTAAGAAACTCTTGTCCTACTTGATTAAGAGGCCAAGTCTGACTACTACCTCCACAACCCTGTCTGACTGTGGTGGTAATCCAGCTAAGTCTGGAAAGTAATTAAATCCCTTAAAGGTGTTTCTCCACCAACACTCTCACCAGCTCAGGTGGACTCTAAGTTATCCAAGAACAATTGAAAATAGTAACGCCTTTTGATCACTTTATAAGTGTGGCATACTGTTGTGATCAGGCTGGTGGGATGGTTGTCACAAGGCTTAGATCAGTGTGACCTAACCCAGAAAGAGAACTTTATTTCCTCAAATAATGATTCTGACTCTGTCTTCTCATTTAGACCGTTAAGCCAATACGAAGTTCTCTATGCATTGTGTAGCTCCAAGTGCATGAAGAGCTCAATGGGTGCAGACCAGTTAGACTCTCATCTCTTAAAAATGCAGCTCCTGTCATCGCTGAAACCTCTAACACACATTTTTAATGTCTCACTTTTTTCTGGTTCTGTTCCCAAGCCTGGAAATCAGCGCTATTTACCCCTTTACACAAGGAGGGGTGTATAATGAGCTTAACAACTACAGACCAATCTCCAAGCTACTTGCTTAGGCAAGATGTTAGAGTCTTTTGTAAATGAGCAAATTGGTACGTTTCTCTCTGCAAACAATATTCTGAGCCCATCAGTCTGGTTTTAGAGCTGCCACAGCACCATTACTGCTGCAACTTCTGTTATACATGATATAGCTACTACCATAGACTCTAAAAAACATTGGCAGCTCTATTTATTGATTTGTCAAAAGCTTTCGACACTGTCAATCATGTTCTCCTTCTAGAAAACTTTCTCTTTTGGGTTTTGATGATGGTTCCTTTAGATGGTTCAGAATTATCTGTCTGACAAACACAGGCGTGTAAATTAAATGGTTTTGACTTCTGAGCACTAGGTCTAAGAAACGGGGTCCACAAGGCTCCATTTTAGGCCGTTTATTATTTACTCTATACATTATGATTATATGTGGTTCCCTGACATTGCAAATTCCATTTTTATTGCTGATGACACAATCCTATATGCCTGTGCTGAAACCATTGACAAAGCTGTTTTGTACCTTCAAATGCTTTTAAATGTGTTCAGGATTGTTTTAATAGTCTTCTTGGTTCCTAATGAATCAAAAACTAAAATTCATGCTTTTTAGAGATCAGAGGTGTGTGATTTTAATGTTTTTAGAATTTCTCTCTAAATGGAACCCAGATTGAGCAAGTTGCAATTATAAATATCGGGAATTTGGTTGGACAAATATGGGTGCCGTTTGTAAAGCGTCTCGCTCTGAAAATAACAGCGACATTTTGTCACATTTAGCTAAAAACAATGTTTAAAAAACTGGTTTGAATTTTTGAGAGTCACTTTTTTGCACATTTAGACAATATTTGTGAACTTAGGAGATTTTTTAAATATTTAAATCCAAATGTTAAATGTCAATCTAAATCTAAATGCTAATCTAAATTGTTAAATCTAAATCTAATGTTAATAATATAAATCTAACATGTTAAATCTAAATGTAAATATCAATCTAAATGTAAATATAAATATAAATGTTGTAAGCTAAATGTTAAATATATATCTAACTGTTAATATAAATCTCAATCTAAATGTTGAAGCAAATATGTATATTTTGTGCAAAATTTTATTATAGACATATAGACAACAAGTAGTGATTTAAGTATATATATATGTGTGTGTGTGTATGTATGTATGTATGTATATATGTATATATATATGTATTTGGCATTTTTAGCTAAAATATTTAGTTTCAACCCGAAACATTTAGCTCAACATTTTAGATTTATATTTATATTTAACATTTAGATTTATAATTTAACATTAGGCTTCAACATTTATATTTATATTAAACATTTAGATACATATTTAAAATTAGCTTCAACATTTATATTTATATTTAACATTTAATATTTAGATTTAACATTTAGAGTGAACATTTGATTTATTTTATATTTAACATTTAGGATATATATTTAACATTTAGCTTCAACATTAGATATTTAATATTTTAAACTTTGTTTAGATTTATATTTACATTTAGATTTAGATTTAAATTTAACATTAGATGTAAATTTTACATTAGATTTAGATTTAGCATTAGATTTTACATTAACATTTTGGATTG